>NW_006921668.1:1168260-1174447 GCF_000298275.1 Orycteropus afer afer | reverse complement strand
GTCAAGTGCTTTAGCCACTATGCTACCAGAGCTCCCGAACTTGGACTTAAAGCCTCCAAATTGTAAGAATAAACTCCTGTTTGTTAAGGTCATTGTATTTGTGGCATATTCTTGTCAGAAGGGCACTAGGTAACCAGAACGATGCTCCTCCCCCAACCAAAGTCCCACCCAGTGACTCACTCCCTCAAGGTACTTGGTTTTGGCTAAGCAGTTATCTTAACTTTGCCCCCTGTTCTATAACGTATATATGGACATTTTTATAGCACATAGAAGTCTGTATGTAGGAATATCATCTGCCAAACCTATGTATAATCATGGGTATATTCCCATTCATCTACCCACATCCTTTATCTTCTCCCTGTCTACCTATGCATCCACCCATACATTAGTGTGTGTTATTGCTGATAATGCAGTATTGTATGTAGCAGTATTTACCCTCTTTGTCTGTACCTCCTGTACACCTTTCTGTGTGTTCCCTTTCCTTAGTGATATTGGGCTGGTCACACACTCCTGTTATATGGCCTTTCCCTTCACCCATTTAGTTTTTCTTTATAATGCTCATTTTGGCTTCTTCTGCATTCACTATCCCTCTAGTCATAATTTAAATTTAGCCTCATTATATTCTGTGGATTTGGGACTTACAGAAGTCACATCAAATCATTTTTATAATATGGTAGAATTTTTTAATGTTAAATAAAGCAGCATATATTTTACTTGTGTGAAATTATGACTCAGCAATAATTACAACCATCATTCAATTAATGCTTTCCAACTCTTTTATTCTATGTTGTACATCTAAAAATGTATATACACTGGACTTTTGGTAAGGAGTTCTGGTGGTGTAGTGGTTAAAGTATTTGGCTATTACCCAAAAGGTCAGTGGTTCAAAACCACCAGCTGCTCCATGGGAGAAAGATGAGGCAGTCTGATTCTGAAAAGATTTACAGCCTTGGAAACCCAATGGGGCAGTTCTACTCTGTTGTAAAGGGCTGCGATGAGTCAGAATTGACTCTATGACAGTGGGTTTTGGTTTGAATTTCTGGTTAAACACAATGGCCTGGACACATAGTGATCTCCATTGCCTCTCAAAATGCTACCAAAATGACAGCATTGGAACTTAAGGCATGAACCACAAGGACAAAGTGAATCAAAAAATAAGAGAATGGTAGAAGAAAACTTTGAACAAGCTTTTAGAACATGGAAAGCAGATGGAAGAGTGGTAACAGACCAAGCAGAATGGAGGAAGTTTCAACTTCGGGACCTGCAAACGGATACTGTAGAAGCATGCCAGTGCCCCAGAAAAGGTTCACAGTTTAGAGGCAACAGGTCCATCAGAGAGGGGAGGGGGCACGTGAGGAAGGCTGGATACACAAAGATCAGTAAAAATCCAGAGAGCAGTTGGAAAAGGATCACCAAAAGTTTAAAAGAAATTTCTAACTTACAAGAGACCAAAAAGAAAGAAAGTAAGAAAAGAAACAAAACAAACAAACAAACTCACTCCCGTCAAGTCAGACCCAACTCATAACAACCCCTTCTTGGGTTTCCAAAGTAGTATCACTACGGAAGTAGATTGCCTAACCTTCCTTCCAATGGAGTGGCTGGTGGGTTTGAACCTCCAGCCTTCTGGTTAGCAGTCAAATGCCTTAGGCACTACACTACCAGAGCTCCCAGAAAAGAAACAGGGACACTGTAATAAATGAAAAAAGGAACTACAGTATCTTCAGAGAATTAAGACACTAGAATTCAATTATAAATTAAATAGCTACAAAAAGGGAACAAGCAGAAAAGATTTAATTCTCAGTGCAACATTGTCAAACTTCTCTTCCTTAGCAGAAAGCATTGGTTCAATGGTGGAATTCTTGCCTATTCAGGACATCAGGGCTGGATTCCCAGCCAATACAGTTCATGAACAGCTACCAACCATCTTTCAGTAGAGACCTATGTGTTGTTGTTATGAGCTGAACAAGTTCAGCAGAGCTTCCAGACTAAGATGGATTAGGAAGAAAGGTCTGAAGATCTACTTCCAAATATCAACCAATAAAAACCCTATGGATCACAATAGACTCACCCCCAGCTGATCATGGGGATGGCACAGAATCCAGCACTGTTCTGTTTCATTGTGTATGGGGTTGTCATGAGTTGGCCTCAACAGCAGCTGGCAATGAAATCTTCCTTAGTGATGGAACCCCCCATATTACTAAAATCAGCAAATGTTATAAAGAAATATTTTCCAGATGTTCTTGAAGATAGGGTGACCAGTGAGAAGTAAGTAGCATTATTTGGATAAGCTTCCAAAAAAGCTGTCCTTTAAGACAATTGCAGAACACTCTTACGGGTTTTTAACCCATAAGATCACACCAAAATCTAAGGCACTGGCAAAATCATAAGCTTGTGCCCAAAACACATTTCCCCCAAAGTGTGTCAGTTTTGCAAATTATTTTTAACATTACATTGGCCATTAAAAGCACAGAGAAGGTTGCTGTAACTAAACTGAATAACAAAATCTGAATTTTAAATGACTTGGTAATAATCAAGGAGGCAGAAACTCATCTGGAATTTATTAAACCAAGCAGATTCATTTCCTTACACAAAATGGATTACTGTAAATTGCAGTGTGGCTGTCAACCACATTCTTTTACCAGAACTAGGGCCAAATTTCAAAAGTATCAGTTATTTGGCAAGTTATCCATACCTTTCATGGCTTACAAGCATTTTCCAAGTCTAAAAATGTTTGCAAATTGGCTTAAAAACAGGCAGTTGTATAAACTTTATCCTTCGAATAAAATGACTAAAAACACATTTTCTTTCTTCATAAGAACTATAAAAGCTTCTCTTTTCTAAAATCCCTCATTAGGCTCATTTTTACTAAGACATCATAAACGTCCTTCTTTGGAAGATCTTCCCATTACCTCTTCCAAATTGAATACAGCAGAAGAGCTAAATTAGTAAGACAGCCACACACAAAGGGAACACGTGACAAGTAATTCAAAGGGGGGGGGGGGGAAGATGCATAAAGAACAAAGAATAACTGAGTAATAGTAATACATAAATACTTGAAAAAGCAATTTATATGAAAAGAAACTTAATACATGGAATCTATAAACCCTACTCTCTAATCTGTAACTTATAGTAGCTAAAAGAGCAGTGAGAACAAGGACATATGGCAGTGTTTTTCAACAGTGCAATAAAGCTGGAATTCTTTCCTTCAACTTAAAAGGTCTTAGGCAAGTCAACTAGTCTTAGGTTTATTTTATAAATTCACTGATGGGAAATAATTGAAATAATCAATAGCAAAGAAGTGCTAAGGGTCACTGGAGATAGAATGATAATAGAAGGTCATCAAGAAACAGAACCCATTATTGTTAAGGCATTTTGTTCATTCCAAGCCTACTCATCATAGATAAAAAGGAATTTTATCCCAGATTAAGAACAATATAAAAGAGACTTAATATAAACTCATATTCAAAAATAAAAGGTGAGAATGAACAGCAAGTTATCTAAATGCACTGGCAGATTTACACACAAATACAAAAACACATACAGAAAAAAAACATGAAAATTATCTAGAAAAGATAAAGTTATCACTTGTAATCTGTTTACTGATTGTATACACATTGAGTAACAATAATATAGGCACTTATCATTTATTGAATACCTACATATGTTTCACATACTTTTTTTTTTTTTCTATTCCTTATCACTGACCTACAATCCTCATGAGGCATTTAGGCTTAGAGTCACATTTGTCTTGGCCATGGTCACACACTTTAATCTGAAATCTACCATGTGTGGCTTATACCTATGCAGTACTGCCCAGCTGCTGCAGTCTGGCCACTACACCACACGGAACACAGAAAATAAAGATAAAACATGCCAAAAATATACACCTTCAGTTACATGGTAACTATGCGCACATATATTTTAAAACATTGAAAAGCTTTTTCCTTTCTCTATTACAAATTGTTTCACAGGAACATTGCTCCCGTAGAGACTGCAGCTCAGAAAACCCTATGGGGCAGTTCTACTCTGTCACGTGTGTCAATATGAGTCCAATCAACTCGATGGCACCTACCAAAAACAACTTAACTTTAAAAATGTATTTGGATATATTTGTTATAAACTTAAAGACTAAATATCTTCAAACTATTGTGAGATAAAATCCCTGGAGACAGGAGGGTCATTTCACCTCTTTAGAGGAGAAATAAGGCCAGAAGATTAAAGTAGCTTCCAGGTGATCTTCAGAACATCAAGGTCATGGATTTCTAAAAGATGTGTGCTTCGATTTTTGTATTTTACATATCAGACCACAATGATTCATTCAGATCTGTTGTCCTAGAGTACATGTCCCTTAAATATTAAGGGTCTGTACCTCTAATACATCCAATGTTATAGACTGGGGCAGGGGCTGGTTTTGCTAACACAAATAAATAGCTTGTTTGAAACAATACTGATTCCTTGGATAGCTCTTCTTACCTCTCCTTTCATGGCATTCTGCCCCTGTAGTAAGACTTTGCACCAGAATTTCTGAAGCTTGGTTTGTCTCCCAGATGAGTACTCCAAGATCATTCTTTCAACAAGAGAGAGACTATTCTCTTGCCAAACTCAGTGTTTTATTTCCTACTTTTTTTTCCCTTGATCACTTCTTATAGTCCTGAGCACTGTTGATAATCTTCCTCCTCTTTATGTACCTTTGTTAAGATTCATGGAATAGTCCTAACTTTCAGCCTACCTGCTGACACTACCTCTCCATCCTCTTCCTGTCCTCTTTTTTTAAAAAAAAAATTGTTGTAAAAATAAAGGTAGCAATTTGCCAATCCAACACTTTTCATAAGTACAATTCAGTGAGACCTATTACATCAATTATGTAGTGCAACCATCACCAATATCCTTTGCCAAATTTTCCATCACCATGAACAGCCAGTTGCAGATTTCTTCCTTGCCATTCTCTCAATGGGAGCTCTGGTGACATAGTGCCTAAGGCTGAATGCTAACCAGAAGATTAATGGTTCAAACACACCACCCACTCCTCAGAAGGAAGGCTGGCCAATATAGTTACATAGTGATACTGCCTCAGAAACCCAAGGAGGGGTCACTACGAGTTGGATCCGACTCGACACCTACCTAATTCATATGGCAGCTAGGAAAAATAATTGGAAAAAAAAGTGAAGTTATTGCTGTTGTTAGGTACTGTCGAGTCAGCTGTGACTCACAGCAACCCTATATACAATTGAATGAAACACTGCCCCGTCCTGCACCATCCTAACAATTTTGTTTTGCTTGAGCCCATCATGGTAGCCACTGTATCAATCCATCTCATTGAGGGTCTTCCTATTCTTTGCTGACCCTCTACTTTACCAAGCATGATATCCTTCTCCAGCAACTGGTCCCTTCTGATAAGCAATGACTCAAGTAGGTGAAACGAAGTCTGGCCATTCTCACCTCCAATGAGCAAACTGGCTGCACTTCTCTCAAGAAGAAAAAGTTAGTATGTACTAAAATAGGCAAAGAATTTCAGCTTCCCATTTTCCTTCATTTCTTAACAAAGCTTTATTTGAAACCCCTGTTTTATATGTCATTTCAGAATGATTACTGAAAAAACTAGAATAAGTGATATCACTTTGAAAGCATGAAATAGGCCTATGGCATTTGAGTTGGGAAGAAACATTTGTATTCTCAAACTTTTAATTATTTCCTTTTAAACAGGCTAAAATTACATTCTGCTTCTCTGTCTCCATTTGTGTCTGGGTACAGACCACGATCAAGCGAGAGGATAGTAATTAATGAGTTGTGAGATGATCATCATGAGTAATCCCCCCAAAACATCATAATGCTATATTATCCTCCTAACAGGATATTCAGCTAAAAAGGCTCATCTTCAAATTTTCATGGATCTTTATTGTCTTAAGATACTTGCTTACCTTCAGGCAACTTTATAATTGATTGAATAAAGTCAATTTCTCATGATTTAAACTTGCCTTTTAAAAACATTCTTTGAACTTGCTCAATCCAGAAATGAACTTGGGGGAGGGGGGGAGGAAAACAAAATAACTTGTCTTGTTAAATGAAGCACAAATGGAGTAAGAAAGATTTTCATCAAAACTTCAAATATAGAGGCGGGGCAAGATGGCGGACTAGGCAGAAGGATTGCACAGACCCTCTTCAACAAAGAAAAGGGAAACCAATTAAC
>NW_006921668.1:1150961-1157695 GCF_000298275.1 Orycteropus afer afer | reverse complement strand
TGGTCAAAATCATTAGGAAGACCAACAAAGGAAAATGGAAGCATCAAGTGACAGAGGAGAAAAGCCTGAAGGGCAATTGAAGGAAATGTTTGAAGAAAGGCATGACCAACGCATACACAGTATTTTATCCAGACAACAGAGTAAATTGCATATTGACCAGACACCGCTTAAGAGGTGAAGGTAAATGCTGAGGTGAAATAAGTCAGTCCCAAAAAGGACAAACATTCTATGATCTCACTTATATGAAATAAGTCAATTTACAAAATTAGAGTCCACCAGAAGTGGGAGAAACAGAGAAAAGGAAAGTTCTTGCTTAGGAGTCATCGAATTTATGATAATGGTGGTAGAATGATTTGAAAAAGGATAGTGATCATGGTTGCACATCAGAAGAACGTTACCAATGCCACACTACATTTTACATGCAGAAACTGTCAAATGGTGAAATATTTTCACCACAATATTTTTTTGTAGCTGAAATAGCTAAAGATAAAATGTTTGCTTATTTCCCCCTTCCTTAGGCCCAAAAAAAAAAAGGAGCTCTGGTGGTAACTAAAAAGTCGGTGGTTTGAACTCACTAGCCACTCCATGGTAGAAAGATGAGGCAGTGTTTTTCTGTAAAGAATTACAACATTGGAAACCTAATTAGGGTTGCTATCAGTCAGGATTGAGCCCATCACAGTGAATTTGGTTCGGTTTTGGTTAGGCAAAAGCTTTAAAGAAGAGATTTGAAACTCTCATGAGAAATAATTCCAGAATCAAAGTTTATAGTAAGGTTGGAAATTAAAACCCTTCCTTTGAGTATTAAAAAATGGTGATATAAAAAATAATTCAGGTATTTCTTTCCCATGTAAGGCATTAAGATCAAATTGCAATCTAGCCTAGAAGACAAAAACTTTGATCAATGCCTTTGCAAGTCTAAAGCACTAACAAGAAAGTATTCTGGTCAAAAGCAAATAATCTTTAAATTACGTATTTTTAAGCACTGTACAATAAATCTGTACAATTTTTAGTAGGCCATGGATAACTGAAATGTAGGTCACAAATCAAGAAATTGACACTTTCATAAGTTATCTAATAAGAGGAAGAAACAAGGCATTTGGCTGCTAACCAAAAGGTCGGTGGTTCAAACCCACCAGCCACTCTGCAGAAGAAAGATGAGGCAATCTGCTTTACAGCGTTGGAAACCTAATGGGGGTTGCTATGAATTGCAATTAACTTGATGGCAGTGAGTTTGGTTTTGGCTTTACTCTAGTTCAAAGTATAACTTACCATTCTGTTAAAATGTTACTGGTTTCTTAACACTTTAAATGGTTGAACACTGATCAATAAACTGATCAAAGCGATTTGCAAACCACCAATCCTAACAGTTGGTGATTCATGGGGATTCAAACCCACTCAACTACTCCATGGAGAAAGCCTGGCACACTGCTTCACAAAGATTACAGCCAAGAAAATCCCGTGGAGCAGTTCCACCCTGTAACACATATAGTCACCATCAGCTGGAATCCACTTGATGGCAACGGGTTTGGGGTTTTGGTTTGGTTTTTGAGCACTGAACAATTCACTTATTTATATCAGAACATGTAAATCTGAAGTCTGCACTGATCAAGAGGTCTATCCAAGGAACAATTCAGGTAAGGAAGGTGAAAACAGTTGTAGAACTCTAAGAATATAATCATTAACACTGAACGGTACATGTAGAAAGTGCTGAATTGGTCTATGTTTTGCCGTGCATATTTTCAACAACAAAATAAATAAATACATAAAAATTTTAAAGTGCCTATCTGAAATTCTGTAGCTTATAGAATATTTTATCATCATGTAGTTTGCAGGCAATAACATCCCAAGATAGAACCTGTTCTTGTATCCAGCATGTGTCACATGCAGAAAATAGCTCATCCAATAGCTTTAAATGGAATGACTGAGAGCCCATTCTTTTGAATTTACAAATTCCTATGCCACATTTCACTGACCAGGACTACTCTCTGGCAGTCAAGTATAGTAATTGAGAAGGTAGGCAGTGAAATCAAGCTGCCTAGTTTCATATCTTCAACCACCACTTACTAGACCAGCATTTCTTTCAGCAAATAATTCTACTTCTCATTCCTTTTTTCCTTATCTGGGAAAAAAAATACCATAGGATAATAATAAACTTGTCATAGTAGAGTTGATTCCAACTTCATAGTGACCTGTGTGTTATACAACAGAACTGTTCCATAGGGTTTTCCTGGCTGTTATCTTTATGGAAGCACATCACCACATCCTTCTTCCACAGAGCCACTTTGTGGTTTCAAACCACCCACCTTTAGGTTAGCAGCCGACTGCAAACCACTTGTGCCATCCAGGAACCTTGAGTATTAATAGTTCTAGATTATAAGTGTATGAAATGATAATACACTTGACACATTTTATATATGGTACAACCATGCAACGCACTGCCATTGAGTCAGATCCAATTCATAGCGACCCCTCCTTGGGTTTCTGAGGCGCTATCATTATGGAAGTAGATTGCCCAACCTTCCTTCCTAGGAGTGACTGGTGGGTTTGAACTGCCAGCCTTCTGGTTAGCAGTCAAATTCCTTAGACAGTACCCCACCAGAGCTCCCCTTATACATGATAGAAAGTAAAAAATACTAACTGCTTTAATTGTTGTCAGTAATTCATCTTCTCATATACAGCTTTCATTAGGTAACTGACTATTCAAGTTAGTTCATATAGGACAGCTCTTAATTTAGAGAAGAGTCTTCAAAATATTGAGCCAAAAGCCTCAGTGTGACAAACCAGTTATTACCAGTTCTACCCTCTGAACCCACTCAAAATTTATCTCATCTCCTGCCTGACAATCCCCACTGTGCTTGAAGGCAGACATTATGTCTAGCATGGCACAACATCTTTGGCACACCATCTTTGACATGTACTTAAGCACCCAATTGAGCATTCTTCACACAGGAATTAGAACCAGCTTTCATGCATCCTATCAGCATATTTTAAAATCTTTAGAAAAGCTGTTTACAGGGCTGAATTATAAGTCACTGTGCAGAATGCACAAATGCCCATCTCCTTAAAGCAAAGCAGTAAATTGAGTGTGTTAATAAACCTCTGTTCTCAAAGTGGTGCGTATATAACAGCTATTACCCTTATTAAGAGCTTTGAGCACAACAAAAGTGTCTTTGAAGAAACAAACCCAGTAATTACCATTGGAAACTAAAGGGTAAGTACTGGAATGCACCATTTACCATTTCCTCAGGCTCAAACACATTTTTTAAGCTGGTGCATACAGATGGAAGTACCCATATTTATTTGTTAATGTGGGAATTAGATTCTCCCATAATTAAACATTTTTTAAAGTTAACTAGATTAAACAAATCAATTATATAAGCCCATCTTTTGACTGGGCACAGGTGGAAACTTTCATTCAACAAGCATTTGAGAACTTTCTGTCAGGGACTGTGGGACACAGGAACAACATAAACAACTCAATCTTGGCAGGAAATTGTTCACCTACAATGTGCACTTATTTCAAACTAAAAGGGTTAGGGCAAATCTGTTGATGCTCCTTTGTTTTTCTTAAGTAGAATTCTCAAAACTAATGCTTTTCTATTACAGCTCAAATGCTGTCACTAGAGAAGCAGAGTTGAAAGAGAGGGGAGGTAAAAGGGGCCAGTTAGTCTTTAAGCACCCTTACCACCCAAAACACTCTAAGCATCCAGATAAGAGAACAGTCAGAGTGCCCTGTGGAGCCATAAGACTCAAAATTAATTGATTGCATCAGCACCACTCCCTGTCATGCATGCAGAAAGAACATCATTCTCTCAGCCAAGAAGCTTTAAGGATTTCTGTTCTTTACAAATAGCTGAAGAAACACCAAGGTACTTGGCTTCCTTAAAATGACCAATTGTTCCAATCTTCAACTCCTAATTTTTTTAGAACTCAAGCAACCCAAACAATCCAAAAGAACAAGCAACAGACAGCTTGAGACAACCCTTCCTCAACGGCCCTACAATGACCATCACTTTGGAGAGCACGCCTCCCCTAATCCAGCCATGTGGCCTGTGAGCATTTGTGACTCAGTTTCCTCTTTTCTCACTGGAGGAAACTCAATGAATCATCTATTAGATAAATATTTAACATCATTCATGATCTGAGGAAAAGAACAACACACTTTTCACCTATTCAATTAGACGGATAACACAAATAGTGATTTCCAATTTGGGCGAGAATATGGAGAAGAAGCTTCCTTACACCTCTGTGCGTGCCTAAGCAAATTAGCACAAAGCTTTCAAAAAGCAACTTGTTGGAATCATGTATTAAGAACCATAAAATCTTTCATGGGACATCCCAGTTAATTGGCTTAATATCATGTTCAGTGCTTCTGTTCTACCTCCTATTCACTGCCTGGTGCCTGAGGTCTTAAAAGATTGTAAATAGCCATTCAAGGTACAATTAGTCTCTACTAACCTGTAGCAACAGACAGAAGAAGGAGAGTAAGGAGTAAGATGAAAAAATGGTGTGTGTGGCTAATTGCTTACATGAACAACTGCCTCCTTTGCCATCAGACCAAAAGAACTGGATGGTGCCTGGCTACCACCACTAAACATTTTGATCAAAGATTCTATAGCAGAACTCAGAAATTCAGAATTCAGAATTCAGGGGCAAATGCAAAGCAATTGCAAATTCTCATGGAATCCAGATATTCTGGAGCCACAGAGGCTGAATGAACCTCTCTATTGCCCTGAAATCACCTTTAAATCTTAAGCCTGAAACCAAAATTATCCCCTGAAGTCATAAAACCAAATAACAATTTAGTTTAATTAGTAGAAAATGTCTGCCTTGAGCATCATGCTCTTTTAAGAATTATCTATTATGGGATCAGATTGACTATACCAACTAGAAAGATTAGATAAGAAAATTAGGGAGAGTGAGTTTATGTTAATTGGCAAAAAACAATTCAGAAAAGGAGGATGAGAAGAACGGTAGCACAACACAGCATGCAATCAATGTCACCAAATTGTACATGTTGAAATTGCTAAACTGATATATATATTCCATTGTGCATATTCTCAACAACAAAAAATAAGTAAAATAAATCTAAAAAAATAAATAATCATAAAATTGCTTATTCCTTTTGGCCTAGGGAATCTACTTCTCTAAGTAGTTCTATTAGATGTGCAAGTTCTTTTCATTTCCCCACTTTAAGAAAGAAGCCCTTTTCTAGATTTCAGTACATTAACTAGTACGTTGGAAGGATCCAAAATGACTGGGCTAGATAGAACCTTACCAGGAAATACGTTGACATATCTGTGTACATTTTCTGTATTCAGCCTGTTCTAACAGCATCCTTGCCCTAATTCCTATTTATGTGAATCAGTTCCTTCCCAAGAGGCTTTCTAAACTCCCTCATCTCTTGCCACCCCTCCCTTTCCTAAGATCCTTTCCTATTTGCCAAGTAAAGATGTTGCTTTCAAGAAACAGTAAAATAATGCATAAAGAACAAATACAAAGAAAAAAAAAAGAGCAATAGGCATTGAAGCATTTCTTGGCTGTTAAAATGTACCCAAATGAATCTATTGTGCTAGAAATCAGAAAAATGGTTGCCTAGGGGAGTTGTCTGTGGGAGGAATGGAGATTGATATATCCTTCCGGACAGAAACTTTCTCAAGTGATAAAAACATTCTCTATCTTGGCTTAGGTGCTGAATATATATGAATTTGATAAAACTCTGATTGTACACTTAAAATCTATGCATCTCACTGTGCATGAATATTACCTCAATAAAAAACCACCCTGAGCAACTCCTGAAAATTGTGCTGTATGCAATTTCAAGATCTCAAAACAAGTCAAAAAGCTACAATGACCCAGTCCAGTGGGCAAATGTATTATTAGTCTCATTCCAGCCTCACCTCAAAAGCTGCCTTCTCCGTGAGCTTGTTCTGACTCACCAGACAGATGCAGGTAGTCACCTACATACCATCAGTACACATTGTGTAAACTTCCATTGTAGCAATTATCTGACAGCACTGTTTGAATGTTTGCATATCTGTTGCTCATGGGTGTGCTTTTGTCTAGAGAATACTCAGCTAAAAGGCTAAGAATTTTACAATTAAATCAATAAGCCCTGCAAGTGCCTGGCATGCAGTAGGTATACAACAGGTATTATTTGATGACAAAATGTGTAAATGCAAGTCCATGAGATAAATTGTTAAGTAGATGGCAGAGGTAGAGTGATGTGACTCAGAAATAGAATTGGGATGGAATAGGAAATGCTGAGTAAAGAGGCAAGTACATGCAGGCACCCAGTTAGCAAGAGCTAAGATATCCTGTAGCTAGTCCGAAACAAACAATTTTCTAAGCAGCAAACTCAGCACACTTGCTTCAGTGTCCACAGAGAGATGAAATGAGATCTGGGTTCTTAAAACCTTACCTTTAAATTCTGTCAAGGGCTCAAAGGCAGTGGTGTTGGTATTTTGTTGTTGGCTTTTTTTTTTTTTTTTTGGTTTTAAGATGTGTTTGACTCAAGCCATGGTACTTCAATAGCCTCACATGCATGCAAAAGCTGGACAATGAATAAGGAAGGCAGAGATCAATTGATGCATTTCAATTATGGCATTGGCGAAAAATATTAAATATACCATGGACTACCAAAAGAAGGGAGCTCTGGTAGCATAGTGGCTAAAGCACTTGACTGCTAACCAGAAGGCTGGTGGTTCAAACCCACCAGCCACTCCTTGGAAGGA
>NW_006921668.1:1142419-1144751 GCF_000298275.1 Orycteropus afer afer | reverse complement strand
CTCCTTCTCTACTTGCTTTTCTCTCCTTTGATCTATTTTAAGATGAAAGGTGATGCAGGCCATATACCTGGGAAACTCCAAATCAGGGCTGTGACCTCTATAACAGTGTGCATCCTACCTAATCCTGCCTCATTAACATCACAAACTAACCTATTCCTTGTTAATATAACCTAATTCGGCCTCACAGACACATAGAAGTCAGGATTTACAAAATGGAGGATAATTACATCAGATCACAAAATGGAGGACATCACATGATACTGGGAATCATGGCCTAGCAAAGTTGACTCATATTTATGGGGGGCAAAATTCAATCCTTGATACCAGTGGAAGAGAATCAAGTACAGAAATGAACCCATTCACCTATGGCCAACTGATTTTCAGAAAAGTTTCCAAATCCATTAAATGAAGAGTCGTTGCTGCTGTTATGTGCCATCGAGTCATCTCTGACTCACAGAGACCTTACATACAACTGAACAAAACACTGCCTGGTCCTGTGCCAGCCTCACAATCCCTACTATATCTGAGTCCATCGCTACAGCTACTGTGTCAGTCCATCTTGTTGGGGCCTCCCTTTCTGTCATTGACCCTCTACTTTACCAAGCATGACATCCTTCTCCAGAGAATGGTCCCTTCTGACAACATGACCAAAGTAGGTGAAATGAAGTCTGGCCATTCTCACTTCCAAGAAGCATTCCAGCTATACTTCTTCCAGGACAGTTAGTTCTGTTAGTTCTTTTATCAGTCCACGGTTCTTTCAGCATTCTTCGCCAACACCACAACTCAAAAGCATCAACTCTTATTTGGTCTTTCTTATTCACTGTCCAGATCTCACATGCATATGAATCAATACCAATTCACTGCCGTGGAGTCAGATCCGACTAATAGCAACCTCTCCTTGGGTTTACAAAGCCATATCATTACAGAAGTAGATTGCTCAATCTTCTTTCTGAGGAGGCTGGTGGGTTTGAACCGCCAGCCTTCCGGTTATTAGTCAAATGCCTTAGCCACTATGCCACTGTGATTGAAAATGCCATGGCTTGGGTTGGGCACATCTTAGTCTTCAAGGAGACATCTTTGCTCTTCAGTACTTGAAAGAGGTCTTTTGCAACAGATTTGCCCAATAGGTCTTTTGGTATCTTGAGTGCTGCTTCCACTGGTGTTGATTAAATGAAGAGACAGTATTTTCAATAAATTGTGCTAGGACAACTGGATCTCCATGTGCAAAAGAATTAGTTGAACCAGTATCTCACACCGTATCTAAAAATTAACACATAATGTATCAGTGACCTAAATATAAGGGCTAAACCATAAATACTTATAGGGAAACAAAGCTGTGAAGCTGCAAGATGTTCTTTTATACAATAGATTGTTAGCTATGACTTTAAAAGCACAAGCAACAAAAGATAAAATAGACAAACTGGACTTTTTCAAAACTAAAAACTACTGTTCACCAAAAGATTTTATCAATAAAGAGATAAATTACAGAATGGGAGGAAATATTTGCAAACCATATATCCAATACCAAAAAAAAACCCAAACTCACTGCCATCAAGTCAGATCCGACTCCATGTGACCCCTTCCTGGGTTTCCGAGGTGGTATCACTACAGAAGTAAATTGCCCAGTCTTCCGAGGAGTGGCTGGTGGGTTTGAACCATCAGCCCTCTGGCTAGCAGTCAAATACCTTTGGCACTACACCACCAGAGCGCCCATACATCTGATAGAGATTTAGTATCCAGAATATATATATGTAAAGAACTCCTACAACTCAAATACAAAAAGACATACAACTGAAAAAAAAAAAAAAAGGAAAATAATTTCAATAGACATTTCTCCAAAAGAAGATATATTATCAATCAATAAGCACATGAAAAGATGCTCAACATCATTAGACATCAGAGAAACACCAATCAAAACCACAATAACATACCATTTTATAACCACTCCAAAACCAAACCCACTGCCATGGAGTTGAATTCTGACTCAGAGCAACCGGACAGGACAGTGTAGAACTGCCCCATAGGTTTCCAAGGCTATAAATCACTGTGGAATCTCCCACAGAAAGCTAGTAAGTTTGAACCGCCCACCTTTCAGTTAGCCCATAAGCACTTAACCACCAGGACACCTCCTATACCCACTAGGATGGCTATTATCAGAAAAATAGAAAGTAACAATTGCTGGAGAGGATGTGGATAAACTGGAACATTTGTGCATTGCTGGTGGGGCTTGCAAAATAGTACAGCCTCTGTGGAAAACAGTTTGGTGGCTCCTCTAAATGTTAAATATAGTATTACCATTAAAAAAAAAAAGCAACCTCACTGCCATGGAGTC
>NW_006921668.1:1133552-1141471 GCF_000298275.1 Orycteropus afer afer | reverse complement strand
TGCTATGTTAATATTCCAAACAGCACTTCCAACCTGATAATAACCCAATATCAATATGTTGAATTATTTTAAAGGGTAACTTTCCTCATTTGTTTTAAACTGCAATACTGTTTGAAGCAGAGTAACGAGGAGTTTAGAGTGTTTGTGTGTGTGTGTGTGTGTATTCTTAAACATCTAAGCACAATTTGAAATAAATAGCCTTAAAATGATAATAATTTGCAAAATAACAAGCACTAGCCCTCATCCTCCAAAAATAAATAAAACTTTAACTTTGGTTTTAAGAATAACACACTATTTAAAATCACAGATGCATCCCTTGGAGCAATCGGCCATGGGGTACCAGAGGGGTAGTATTCACATGGAGGGAAAGCTGGACAGACAGGAGTGTATAACTAAGAAAGGCACAGGCATGTGGGGGCTGTCACTGGGAAGGCAGAGGAGGAGAGTGGTTTAGAGTTGGGGATGGTAATCGGGGAGTGAAACCAAACGTCCAAGAACTGTTGAATGTGAAACTAATTCTGCTTTGTAAACGTGTACCCAAAGCACAAAAAAGAAAAAGAAGAATAGAGGGTCCTCCTGAACCAACAGTGTACCACGTCGGTGGACGTGATCAATTTGATAGCACAGATACTCAGCAAATTTTGTAAGAGAAAATGGCTTTTTTTAATTAAAACATAAAATCACAGATGGAGAATGAAAATAGCAAGAACATATTGGTATAGAATCTGGTCATCATTCAAAGTTGTAAAGGTTATTGGAATTTCTTGAACTTGGAAGATTTCAAAGCTGTAGTTGAGAATAAAGGTAGCAGATTATATTATATACAGCGCATACATATGTGAATATATATATGAATGACCCACTTTCGCTTCAATAAATGTAGAGGAAAGGATGACATAAAGGGAAAAATCGAGCAAGAATGTTGGCAGGCAGGAAGGAGATAGATGTATACTGTATTCTTCCTTGCTTTCCAAACATTGAATAAAATATACTGTGGAATCAATATTTTATCTTCAATTAAGGGTCCTTAAAGTTAAGAGGCTGTGGCAAGGAGAGAGTTAACATACATTCTGCTTCTTCCGGCAGCAACACTCACTTAAAATATATGCTTTGGTTGGTTGGAAAGGCAAAACTAACAAGACAAAAATTTGGACACTAATTGGAGAAATAAAATGAGCTAACAGTGAACACAAGGAGCTCTGGTGATGCAATGATTTATTACTGGGACTGGAAGGCACATAACAACAACAACGACAACTAACCAAAAGGTTGCCAGTTTGAACCCACTCAGTGGCTCCATGGGAGAAAGATCAGGCAACCAGCTTCCACATACACTGCTGTTGTCCCAGCAAGTTGATTCTGACTGATAGTGACCCTGTGTACAACACAGAGAACCACTGCCTGGTCCTGCACCATCCTCACAACTGCTGCTGTGCTTGAACTTATTACTGCCACACTGCCAAAAAACTTATAGGGCAGTTCTACTCCATATTGTGAGGTTGCTTTGAGTGGAAAATCAACCCCAGGGCATCTAACAACAATGAACACATTACAGGCCCAGAGTATACCAAAGGTATATATGAATATGTAAATTATTCAGAGATCTTCAAGGAAAGTACTGTCTTGCTCTGTGTGGTCCAAGAAAAAAAAAAAAAAATCATTTACTATCATTAACCGTATTAAAAGGGGGAGATCATGCTTTTAGAAAAATTACTTTCTCCTACTGATGAACAAAACCGGTTTCAGAGTTGCCAAATCACTGTTGATAAACACTTTTAAATGAGGTGGGATGGGTGAAGAAAGAAGGAACATTTGCCATGCTCAATGATACCCATAAAAGACACACTTCCCCTAGACTTATTAGATAAAAATTCCTCACAATAACCTTACCCAATTATAAGAAAAACTATGTCAAAGAAATAATTTTTCATTTTCTCAGTAATCTGTATACTTAAGAAATGAATGTGAAATCATCCATATTGTTTTCCTGAAACAAATACAAAATATGTGGCTAAAACGCCACACAAGCATCATGTATGACAAAAAAAAAAAAACCCTCATTTCTTCCTTCTCCCTCCCTCTACCCCCAACCCTCTAGCACTAAAAGACAAGCTTGATCTCTTTTCTAAAATTATGGAGAATACTACTAGTGGAAAATTACCTTTGGAAGCCTTGACTTTTCAAAGTTTATGAATGAGGGAAGTTATTTCTTTAACTACATTGTTGGAATTTTTCCACTCCCATTTCAATTCTAAATTACACTGTTTATTCTTCTCTCAACCTCCTCATGCCCTCCCCTCACACATTTCTAAGTCACCTTCAGACCAAAGTGTCAGTCCAAAAAAACATCTGAAGTTAATTTCCTAGAGCCTCTTCTGCAGAGTAAGGCTCCTCAGACTCCTTTACTTAAGTGTAAGAAACATTAAAGTTTATTCATTGTATTTTTTCCACAGGATATACATTTATTTGTTTAAGAACAAATGTATCATTTTTCAATGCAGTTTGCTATGGGATTCTTGAATACACTGTTTCCACGTAAAATAATCTTTAGACAAGTGGCATTCAAAACTCCTAAATGTTTGCAAGTCTGGTGTAAACTACAATTTCCTAATAAGCAGTTGTTCCTGATTTATGGATGCACCTCACATCTGCACCAAATCATTTTGCCTCTTTTAGAAAAGTTACTTTTTCATCCAATACAATGACAGCTAGATGTCCTGGCGTTAATCTACAAATAAATGTAATCCAAGGCGTTGATGAAACAGAAAGAAATCTCCAAGAAACCATCTACCTTTTCACTGGGAATTAAGGAAATGGAAGATCTCGGTTGTCTCTGAGGCATAGTTGGGAAAGTAATAACACTTCAGTAAGTGTCCCCAGGATATCTTAATCTCAACAAGGCCAAAACTGAATGAGGAAGGGCCCTGATTCCCATTCCCTGGTCTCCGGTGGGTGCCCCTCTCAGCAGGTGTTACCTCCCTCTCGAACTTGCCCATTCACTCTTCCTTTTCCCCTCCCCCAACACACTTAACACACAACCCATTCAGGTATGTGCCGGGCATGCACTCCAAAGAAATCCACAAAAGGACCCTGGCCCAGCTGGGCGCCGCACCCACTGGCCTGTGCCCCCAGAGAGCCATTCCCGGTGACCTGGAACCCACCTAAATTGGCCCACAGAAAAGCGCACTCCCCGTACACGGTGAGCGAGCTTTCAACTCTACTACGACAGAGAAGCTCTGGGGAAGACAGCAAGACCGTCTAAAAGTTGGATTGACGTTACGAGATAGGAGACGCAGAACTTTAAGAGTTCCCCAAAGCTGCACACGCAAACCAACTGCGAAGGCAAAGGAAGGAGGCTAAAGCGCAGAGTTGCCCCAGCTACACTCATAGAAGACGCAAACTTGTGCGAAATCGAGAGTAAAAGGCACTCACCTCCACCCATCTCTGAGCCTCAGCGAACGCCACAGCGCAGTCTGCCTCAACCTCCTCCATCCCTTCCACGACAAGGGCAAGAGGGAGGGAAAGAGAAAGAGAGAGACTTGGTGGGTGAGCACAGGGGTTCCCGCACGCGCCTCAGCCAGGGAGAGGGACAAGGGCCGCCAACAACCGGTTCCGCGACGCCGGGGTTCTCTTTCCCTTTGTTGCACTCGGCAGTCTACTAATGTTTCCAATCTACAAGAATTTGAAGACCTTGTTTCTCTAAACTCCTTAAAACCACGGTCCGCGGGAACCTGGGCAGCAAGACACAGGGCGGGACGTGGCGAGTACGCCAAGAGGTAGCGCGAGCTGCACCAGCCCAGACAACTGTTTGGACTTGAAAAGTCACTGCGCGGCCACCGCCCTCCCGGAATGGCCCCGCCCAGCCCACCCGGCCGCCCACCACGCGCCAGCGGAGTCTCTGCTTCCGTCAACTGCCCACCCCCCAGCCCCGGCCCTCCGCCGCCCGCGGCTCCCCGAGGCTCCAGGCCACCGCTGCCTTTGTGGTCAGCCTGTCTGGACATAGGGATGCCATCCCTGCCAAGCAGTCCAGACCCGGGCTAAGTTCCTGCGCCCGCGCCTCCAGCCCGGACCTCGGCCCTGCCCATAGGCGATGCGCCCCCGCGCCCGCATCCTTCCCGCCTCCGCCAGCTGAGACTACTTTCCTCTCCCAGCGCCCCTGGAAACGCGCCCTCTGGGCTCGCGGCCGCCTGCCCCCCCACCCCCACCCCCCCGACATACCAGGAATAGCTGCATACAATTGCACCTTTCCTGGCCAAGAAACTTCCCCAAGGGGAAAGCGACCAGCAAAGGCGCGCAGCCAGCGGCCCAGCCCGCCGCCCTCACCTCCGACCCAACTCCGCGCCCCAGCAGCTGCAGCTATCCGGCTGCGGGCTGGGCTCCGCGGCCAGGTGCGCGGCCGAACCCGTCCTAAAAGTATCTCCCCCAGCGGCCGTCCGTCCCTCCTGGCGGCAGGTGAGGGTAGTGGCCTTGGCACGTGCAGCACATTTCCTCGAGCCTGGCCCCCGCTTGGCCCCGCCTCCAGGTGAGTGAGGGGGAGGATACCCACCACTCAACCCCAAGGGGATCTAGCGGAGGCTTGTTTTTCTACCCTGGCCTTTTCAGCCCCATTCAGGGCCATTTGATTGCCCTCACACCGAACTTCAAATGTCCCCTTCGCACCGTTGCCCCGTGGTTTCGGTACACTCAAGGGGCAGTGAGATGACACGCAGCGGCCCTGGGCGCGGTATAGTGGGCCAGAGGCAGTAGACTCACGGATTGTCTTTCTGTGGGTCTTTTTCACTCTGGTAGTCAAATCAGGTCTTGGGAAAGAAACCTGTTTGTAAATCTAAACTCCCTGGCCTGGGAACCATTTGAATTCTCCAGCTCGTTCTTCAGTCTGAAGCACCATCCATTTTTTTTTTTTTTTTAATGATTTATTTTATTTTTGGTTATTGAGAATATACACAGCAGAACATACACCAGTTCAACGATTTCTACATGTACAGTTTAGTGACAATGCATTTTTCCAGTAGGGCATCCATTCTCATCCTCCTTTTCTCAGTTGTTTCTCCCCTGTTAACATAAGCACACTCTCCCTAAGTTTCCTGTCCAGTCTTTTGAATTGCTGTTGTCAATTTGATCCTTTTTTTTTTTTTTTTCCTATTACTATTAATAGGAGCTCTGGTAGCATAGTGGCTAAAAGCACTTGACTGCTAACCAGAAGGCTGGCGGTTCAAACCCACCAGCCACTCCTCGGAAGGAAGGTTGGGCAATCCTACTTCCGTAGTGATACTGCCTCGGAAACCCAAGGAGGGGTCGCTATGAGTCGGGGCCGACTCGACGGCACATAACAACAACAACAACAACATTACTATTAATTACAGTAGGAGTTCTGGTGGTGTTGTGGTTAAAGCATTGGGCTGCTAACAAAAAGATGGACAGTTGGAACACACCAGCCTGTCTGCGGTAGAAAGATGAGGCAGTCTGCCTCCTTAAAGATTTACAGTCTTGGAAACCCAAGATGTGGGTTGACAGTGGGTTTAATTTCTTATTTTAATTACAAAGATATTCATATATATTATAAACCACGCAGACAATATTGAAGTGTTGTTGTTATGTGCCATCGAATCTACCTGACTCATAACAACCACTCCTTGGGTTTCCCAGGCAGTATCACTACTGAAATAGATGCCCAACTTTCCTTCTAAGGAGTGGCCAGTGGGTTTGAACCACCAGCCTTCTGGTTAGCAGTCAAATGCCTTAGGCCCTATGCTATCAGAAAGTTGTAAATGAAAGGGAATTGTCCTTCCCTCCCTCCTCAAGTGTCACTCTTTCTATGATCTCTTAGGTGCGTTTATAGTTCCACAGATTTTAGACTTCTCTGGTCCCAGTAGCCTCTTAGGGGCCTTTCATGAGTTACGCACATGCCGTCATTAATAACACTTTGTAGCTGGAGGAGAAACTGGCTGAGTTTTCAGATGACCTGGTTCCATCCCTGTCCATTTTTGACATCAGTTCTGTTTCCATCTTGAGAAGGAACAGAAGTGTTTTTGGTTTTATTAATATTTTATTTTTGGTGAATAGTATACACAGCAAACCCATTCTCATTCAACAGTTTCTAGACATAATCATCAGTGACACTGGTTACATTCTTCACATTGTGTCAACATTCTTTTTATTTCTATCCTAGTTTTTTCATTCCCATTAATTTAAATTCCCTGCCCCCAACAACTTTCTTGTCTAAGCTTTAAAATAGATTATACAGATTTTTGGGGGGAAGGTAAAACTCAAGGGTAATAATTTTTACTTTTTTTGTATTTTTTTCTTTTCAAAAAATATTTAATTGTGATTTGAGCGAAAATTTACAGAGCACATTAGTTTCCCATTCAATAATTCACATTTTGTTTTGTGACATTGGCTGCAATCCCCTCAATGTAACAGCATTCTTCCTACTTCTTCCCTGGGTTTCCCATTTGCATTCATCCTTTTTCCCTGCCCCTTCCTGCCTTCTGAACTTTGTTTTTCAGCAAATGCTGCCCTTTTGGTCTCCTATGGTGGATTTTTCTGAAGAGTTCTTTCTTCACTGGTATTATTATTACTTTATAGGCCTATTCTTTGGCTGAAAGATGATCCCTGGGGGTGGGTTCAGTTCCAAGTTGAAGAGTATCCAAGGGACATGGTCTCAGGCGCTTCATCAATCTCTATCAGATCAGTAAGCCTAGCCTTTTTTCTTTTTTTTTTATGATTTTGCATTTTGTTCTGCGTTTTGTTTTACATTTTTCTCCTACTTTGTCCAGGACCTCTATTGTGATCCTGTTCAGAATGGTAGATAGTTCTAAAAAGATCACAATGCTCAAGACAGATACTCCTTACTAAGTAAGCTAAGCTGTTGTTTGATTTAAAGAAAACATCAGGTGATATTTTGAGTTTTTTCAAGATTATCTTAGGTAATAATTTCAAGGGTTAATATGACCTTCATGGCTCCAGAAAGTCTGGAGTCCATGAGAATTTGACATTCTGTTCTGCATTTTTCTCTGTTTTCATCAGGATTCTAACATAGAAGCTTTCATTAAAATATTCGCTAAGAGTCACTGGCGACTATACAGTTCTTCAGGTCTTGTGACAAAGAAGGCAGTGGTTCATGGAGGCAACTGGCCATACATTCCATTTTTTCCACCTATTTCTGATTCACCTCCTTCTTTTGCTCCAAGCAAATAAAGACCAATTGTTGTACCTTTTTTTAATATATATATTTAATATGGGAGCTCTGATGGCTTAATGCCTAAGGCACTTGACTGCTAACCAGAAGGCTGGTGGTTCAAACCCACCAGCCACTCCTCGGAAGGAAGATTGGGCAATCTACTGCTGTAGTGATACTGCCTCAGAAACCCAAGGAGGGGTCACGATGAGTTGGGTCCAACTCAACGGCAATAAGTTTGCTTTGGTTTACGCATATTTAATATATATATTTAATATTTACATTTTGCCTTATTTCATCTTCTTTTCTGCTGAAGAATTATAAAGTAAATATGTACATTATGATATTTTACACCTCAATATTTTAATAAACATCTTGTTTTTAAAAATACACTTTTCTATATAACCACAATACCATTGTCACACCTAACTCAAGCTAATAGTAATTATGTAGTATCATTTATACCCAATACAGGTTAAAATTTTCTCAACTGAACACAAAATAACTTTTATACTTATTCAGACCAGAATCTAATCAAAGAACAAACATTGGTTAAATCTTATTTTACCTAGAATACCCTTCTCCTCACCCTTTATTTATGTATTTATTTTAATCGACCCACTAGCAGCTGGTTTGATATATATACATATAATATATGTATGTATGTATATATAAAACACATACACACGTGTGTGGGGGTAGCATAGTGCCTAAGACACTTGACTGCTAACCAGAAGGCTGG
>NW_006921668.1:1127835-1133452 GCF_000298275.1 Orycteropus afer afer | reverse complement strand
AAGGAGGGGTCGCTGTGAGTCAGGTCCAACTCGACGGCACATAACAACAACAACAACATATATATATATATCCCTGGTGGTACAATAAGGAGCCCTGTGGCACAATGTTTAATCACTCAGCTGCTAACCAAAAGTTGGCAGTTTGAATCCACCAGCTATTCAATGAGAAGAGATCCCATTGCCCATTGGGGGAAAAAAAAAAAAAAAGATCCAACAGAATGTGGATATTATCAAACAACATCATTAATATCACAGAAAGTAAAATTTTACTGAAAATAATGGTTGCAGCAATACATTGACAGGGAACTGCTTGAAATTGAAGCCGGATTCAGAAGAGGATGTGGAATGAAGGATATTGCTAATGTCATATGAGTCTTGGCTAAAAGCAGAGAATACCAGAAAGATGTTTATGTGTATTTTATTGACTGTGCAAAGGCATTCAACTGTGTGGATCATAACAAATTATGGATGACATTCCGAAGAAAGGGAATTCTAGAACACTTAATTGTTCTCATGAGGAATGTGAGAACAGAGTAAGGGTATACTACATCGTTTAAAAGCAAGAAAAATGTGTGTCAGGGTTTTATCATTTCACCATACTTATTCAGTCTGAATGCTGAGCAAATAATCCAACAAGCTGACTATATGAAGAAGAATGAAGTATCGAGATTAGAGGAAGACTCGTTAACATACAATATGCAAATGACACAACCTCGCTTACTAAAAGAAAAGAGGACTGATGAAGATTAAAGACTATGCCTTCACTATGGATTACACCTCAACATAAAGTAAACAAATATCCTCACAATGGGGCCAATAAGCAATATCATGACAAACAGGGAAAGCAATGGAGTTGTAAAGGATTTCATTTTGCTTGGATCCACATTAATGCCATGGAAGCAGCAGCTAGGAAATCAAATGGCGTATTGCATGGGGCAAATCTGCTGTAAGTTCTTTCAAGAGTTAAAAAGCAAAGGTATCACTTTGAAAACTAAAGTGTGCCTAACCTAAGCCATGGTATTTTCATGCATGTGAAAACTAGATGATGAATAAAGAAGACCAAAGGAAAGTTGATGCACTTGAATTATGATTTTGGCAAAAAGAGTATTGAATATGCCATGGACTGCTGGAAGAATGAACACATATGTCTTGGAAGAAGTACAGCCAGAATGCTCCTTAGAAGCAAAGATTGTAGCACATTGACTCTCATACTTTGGACATGTTATAAGTGCTGGGACGAGGACAAAGAGCTTGGAAAGTAGAGAGTCAGCAAAAAAGAAGAACTTTAATGAGATGAATTGACAAAGTGGCTGCAACAGTGGGCTCAAACATAGTAAGGATTGTGAGGATGGTGCAGGACTGGCCAGTGTTTCCACTGTATATAGAGTTGCTATGAGTTGGAACTGACTCAACGTCACCCAACAACAACATAAATATATGTGTAATATAGATACATGTATAATAAAATAAGGAAGAAGTACTCATAACAATTATAGTCCTCATTTCTGCAACTGGTCATGTTGTTGTAACTGGTATTCAGAACTACCTTCATCCTCCACTCATTCCATATTCCCTTTGCCATCAGCAAGCAGTTTAGCTGGCTGGTGTTGGATCTTTGCCTGGTGGGGTGACCCAATCCTCCATTCCTGAAGAGTCTGGGCCATTCATAGACATGCCAGAATTAGGTTGCTGTAGTTTTCCATTGATTTTAATCACAGAGCATAGTATTACTTAAAGATGCCCTAAGAGATCTTCTGTAGTCCAGCTATACTCTTCTTTATCTCCATTATGTAATATCAATCCAGTTTCCTTTTGGTAATCAGAATCAATCACACCAGACAACATGGTAACTCCTTTCTTTACCTGTTGATCCAGAGGCATGAGGAGCCTAAAGTGGGCAGATGACATGCTTAACTTCCAGTTCAATGGAATCAGTGTTAGTCTCTAGGTGAGAGCAGTCTTCCCTTTGAAACTAAAACTTCTAAACCCACAGAGCATAGAGTTGCAGCAACAGGAAGCAAAAAATTTATGGGTAGGTCAGTATGGGTAATGGTGAATGGTGATATTCCATTATCACCTTTTGATTCCTGGACCCATGATTCCTGGCTGTAGGAGAAACACCTAGATATTGGTTGCTGGCTTAGAGAATATACACCCTCCTAGAAAACATTATGCCAACCTTGCAAAGTATTGCTACCTAGCTGGCACCGTAATTGTGTTTTCAAAGGCCATTCATTCTATCGGGAGCTCTGGTAGCATAGTGGCTAAGACACTTGCCTGCTAACCAGACGGCTGGCGGTTCAAACCCACCAGCCACTCCTCGGAAGGAAGGTTGGGCAATCCTACTTCTGTAGTGATACTGCCTCGGAAACCCAAGGAGGGGCTGCTATGAGTTGGGGCCGACTCGACGGCACATAACAACAACAACAAACAATTCATTCTATCATTCTTTTAAGCCAGCTGCTTCAGGATTATGGGGAATATGGTCAGACCAGTGAATTCTATGAGCATGGACCCATTGCTGCACTTCATTTGTTGTGAAGTGAGTCCCTTCATCCAAGACAATGCTGTATGGGATGCCATGACAGTAGATAAGGCATTCTGTATGTAAGTCCATGGATGGTTGTTTGGGCAGAAGTATTGCATGCAGGGAAGGCAAATCCATAATCAGAGTTAAGTGTCTATCCCAGTAAGAACAAAACACTTCCCTCTCCATGATGGAAGTGGTTCAATGTAATGAACTGCCACCAAGTTGCTGGCTGAGAAATTGTGCCATATCAGGGACTCAGTGCTGGCAGACTGGGCACTCAGTAGTGGCATTGGTGAGTAGAAGTCTGTTTTGCTGAGCCCATGCATACCTTCATCCTTGCCACCATGCCCACTTTGTTCATGAGCCCATTGCACACTGGCAGGAGTGGTTGGTGAAAAAGGTTGACTGGTTTCCATGGAACATATTTGGTTGTTAAAATCCTCCTGTGGCACAGACGCTTTGGTAAGCATTCACATGAGACACAGATATCTTCACTTTTTGACCTATTCAGAAAGTTGTTCCATATACCTCTTCCCCATACCTCTTCATCACCAGTTTTCCTATCATGTTCCTTCTAAGTCCCTCACTATCCAGCTAAACCACTGGCCACAGCCCCATAAATCAGAATACAATCACACATCACAGTGTTGCAAATTCTGTTTCAAATTAGTTCAGGCACCAACAATTGCTCAGATTCTTTAATGTTGCAAGTTTGCAACTCAGAAGATCCATACCTACTTTGTTTCCTAACATCATCATTAGAATGTTTTATCTTTCTGGGAAGATGTATAAATCAAACTCACTACCATCAACTCAATTTCTACTCATAGCAACCCTCATTGGGTTTCTGAGGCAGTAATCTTTATGGAAGTAGATTACCCAGTCTTCTTTCTGTGGAGGGGCTGGTAAGATTGAACTGCCAACTTTCTGGTTAGCAGTCTGATGCCTTAGGCACTGTGCTACTGGAACTCCTGTATACAGGAAGGGGTATACAGCTCTAAAAAGAAAGGTACCTCCCTTAGGAGTCAAGATGAAACTCAAAATAAAACATCAAAAATATATTTATGTTCCAAAAGGATGTGAGGCACATTTAAGTATTTTAAAACATAAAACAGGGCAATTGTCTTGTTTTTATACATCAGTGATGAAATGAACTGCTGAGATGGGAGAACCTGGTACAATCTTTCTGGAAGATAATATGGCAACAAATATTTAAAATTTTTATGCACTATTCCAGTAATTCCACTTCTGGGAATTTATCATAAAGATAAAAACAAATACCATTGCCGCTGAGTTGATTTTAATTCAATGTGACCTAAGATATTATAGAGTAGAACTGTTTCACGGGGTTTTCTTGGCTATAGTCTTTACAGATGTATGATGTTGTTATTATTGTTGTTACTTGCCGTCGAGTCGGACCCAACTCATAGCGACCCCTCCTTGGGTCCTTGGGTTTCTGAGGCGGTGGTGGTTGTTGTATGTGCCATCAAGTCGGCCCCAACTCATAGAGACCCCTCCTTGGGTTTCCAAGGTAGTATCACTACAGAAGTAGATTGCCCAACCTTCCTTCCAAGGAGTGGCTGATGGGTTTGAACCGCCAGCCTTCTAATTAGCAGTCAAGTGCCTTAGGCACTGTGGTACCAGGGTTCCTTTTGAGGCAATATCACTGTGGAAGTAGATTGTCTACCTTCCTTCTGAGGAGTGGCTGAGGGGTTTGAACCGCCAGCCTTCTGGTTAGCAGTCAAGTGCCTTATACACTATGCTACCAGAGCTCCTTTACAGATTCATAACACCAGGCATTTCTTTCATGGTGTTGCTGGGGATGGGGGTTCGAACCATCAATCTTTAGGTTAGCAGTTGAGAGCAAACTGTTTGCACCATACAAGGGCCTATCCTAAGGATATAAGCAAAGAAAGGTATATGCACAAAGTGAGCGTATATGATGGAAATGGAGATGTACTGCCAAATCTCCTTTCAGAGGAGGACTTGCTACCCAGCATTGAGGAGTATGGTCAGACAGCCTCAAGCTGTCAGCCCCTTCAGGGTCTGACTCAGCAGAATGCTTCCCCAGAGATCATGCTCTGCCCAGAAAAGCCAGCATCTCATGAATGAGTGAGGTGAAGTTATAAAAGTCCAGCTATTTCCACTCAATATGGGACAGCTCTGATGGGCCATTGCAGTAGACCAAAGAGTCTGCTGAGGTTATGAAGCATGAGCCAATTTTTGTCTTCTCCCTCTATCTAATCCTGCTTCTTCCCTTTGCCCCTCACAAGTGTCAATCTCTAGTATATATCTTGCGCCTCAAACTCAATTTCTGTCTGTTTCTGGAGAACTCAGCCTGGATGGCATCAGGCATGATTTATAAAACAAACAAACCAAAAAGAACCAAGAGAAAATTCCAAAACAATCTAAACCTCCAAAAATAAGGTATGTGGAGTACATTATGGTATTTCTATACCATGCAATACCTACAGTCATTAAAGATGTAAAGGGATATTCAATAACACAGGAACCAAAAACCAAACACACTCAGCAACCCCTCCTTGGGTTTCTGAGGTGATATCACTATGGAAGTAGATTGCCCAATCTGCCTTCCAAGGAGTGGCTGGTGGGTTTGAACTGCCAGGCTTATGGTAAACAGTCAAATGCCTTAGGCACTAATATAATTCATTTATAACAGTAAAACAGTATAAATTAAAATTAAAAAGTGAAAAAGGGTAGTTTGTAAAGCACCATAATTTATAACTGTATTTTTAAATGTATATATATATATTGTTGTTGTTGTTGTTGTTGTTAAGTGCTGTCAAGTCGGACCTGACTCACAGCGACCCCTCCTTGGGTTTCCGAGGCAGTATCACTATGGAAGTAGATTGCCAAATCTTCCTTCCAAGGAGTGGCTGGTGGGTTTGAACTGCCAGCCTTCTGGTTAGCAGTCAAGTGCCTTAGGCATTATGCTACCAGAGCTCCTATATATATGTGTGTGTGTGTGTATATATATGTATATATACATATATACACACACAATATATATACAACCCTGATACACTACCTTCTTGATTTTAAATCATATATATATATTTTTTTTTT
>NW_006921668.1:1125684-1127498 GCF_000298275.1 Orycteropus afer afer | reverse complement strand
TGACATCGCTTTTATTAAATAATATTGTGGTGAAAACATATACAACAAAACATTCACCAGCATAACAACTTCCACATTTACAGCTTAGGGACATTGTTGACATTTTTCATGTTGTGCCACCATTATTGAAGCTCTTTTCCGAAATAGTCCACCATCATTAGCATAAACTCAATGCCTCCCAAACAAAAGCTTCTCCTTTAGCTATTCCCCATACTGCTGGAAACCACTGATAATCTTTGCTTATGTATGTGTGTTGTTGTTGTTGTTAGGTGCCACTGAGTTGTCTCCAACTCATAGTGACCCTGTGTACAGGTGAATGAAACACTGCCTGGTCCTGTGCTAGCCCCACAATCCTTGTTATACTTGAACACATTGTTGTAGCCACTGTGCCAATCCATCTTGCTGAGGGTGTTCCCCTTTTTCATTGACCTCCACTTTACCAAGCATGATATCCTTCTCCAGGGAATGATCCCTTCTTACAACTGACCAAAGTAAATGAGACAAAGTCCGGCCATTCTCACTTCCAAGGAGCATTCTGGCTGCACTTCTTCTGGGACAAATTTGTTAGTTCTTTGAGCAGTCCATGGTACTTTCAGCATTCTTCGCCAACACAACAATTCAAAAGCATCTCCTCTTCTCCCATCATCCTTGTTCGTTGTCCAGCTCTCACATGCATATGACAGATTGAAAGTGCTATGGCTTGTGTCAGGTACACCTTAGTCTACAAGGAAACATCTTTGCTCTTCAGCACTTGAAAGAGGTCTTTTGAAGCATATTTGCCCTGGAAGCTCTGGTGGCATACTACCTAAGACTACTAACTAGAAGGCTGGCAGTTCAAACCCACCACCCCACCTCAGAAGGAGGTTGGGCAATGTACTTCTGTGGTGATAACTCCGAATTGACAGGAGTGCCTTTATTTCGGTGTATATCATCTGATATCTTGACTGCTGCTTCCATTTGTGTTGATTGTACAACCAAGTAATATGAAGTCTTTGACAATTTCAATCTTTTCTCCATTTATCATGATGCTGCTTATTGGTCCAGTTGTGAGGATTTTTCTTCTCTTTATATTGAGGTATAATCCATACTGCAGACTGTAGTCTTCAGTCTTCATCAGTAAGTGCTTCAAGACATCCTTACTTTTAGCAAGCAAAGTTGTGTCATCCAGGTTATTAATGAGTCTTCCTCCAGTCCTAATGCCACATTCTTCATATAGTCCAGCTTCTTGGATTATTTGCTCAGCATATAGATTGAATAAGTATGGGGAAAAGATACAACCCTGATACACTACCTTCTTGATTTTAAATCATGCAGTGTCCCCTTGTTCTTTTCAAATGATAGCCTTCTGGTCTATGTACAGGTTCCTCATGAGTACAAATAAGAAATCTGGAATTCTCATTCTTCTCAATGTTATCCATAACTTGTTATGATCCACACAATTCATTAATCCAATATATCCACTAATAATCAGAACATGGAACATATGAAGTATGAATCTAGGAAAATTGGAAATAATCAAAAATGAAGTGGAACACATAAAGATTGATATCCTAGGCATTAGTGAGCTGAAATGGACAAGTTTTGGCCATTTTGAATCAGATGACCATATGATCTACTATGCCAGGAATGACAATTTGAAGAGGAATGGCATGGCATTCATCATCACAAAGGATGTTTCAAAGGATGAAGTACAGGGCTGTCAGTGATAAAATAATATCCATACACCTACAAGGAAGACCAGTTAACACAACTATTATTCAAATTTATGCCCCAACCACCAAAGCCAAAGATGAGGAAATTGAAGATTTTTATCA
>NW_006921668.1:1123856-1124958 GCF_000298275.1 Orycteropus afer afer | reverse complement strand
CAAGTTGCAATATTGAAAGATTCTATGGGCAAAATATTGTGTGATGCAGGAAGCATCAAAAGAAGATGGAAGGAATCCACAGAGTTACTGTACCAAAAAGAACTGGTTGATCTTCATCCACTTCAGGGGGTGGCACATGTTCAAGACCCAGTGGTACTGAAGGAGGAAGTCAAAGCTACACTGAAGCAATTGGTGAAGAACGAGGCTCCAGGAATTGAAAGAATTCCCATTGAGATGTTTAAACAGACAGATGCCACACTAGAGACGCTCACTCGGTTATGCCAAGAGATATGGAAGACAGCTACAATGCCAACTGACTGGAAGAGATCCATATTTGTACCCATTTCAAAGAAAGGTCATCCCACAGAATGAAGAAATTACAAAACAATATCATTAATATCGCAGGCTAGTAAAATCTTACTGAAGATAATTCAAAAGTGTTGCAGCAGTATATTGACAGAGAACTTCCAGAGGTGCAAGCCAGATTCAGAAGAGGATGGGGAACAAGGGATACCACTGCTGATGTCAGATGGATTTTGGCTCAAAGTAGAGAAAACCAGAAAGATGTTTACCCGTGTTTTATTGACTATGCAAAAGCATTTGATTGTATGGATCATAACAAAGTGAGAATAACGTTTGGAAGAATGGGAATACCAGAATACTTCATTGTACTCATGAGGAACCTACATATAGACCAGGACGCTGTCATTTGAACAGAACAAGGGGACACTGCATGGTTTAAAATCAAGAAAGGTGTGCATCAGAGTTGTATCATTTCACCATACTTATTCAATATATATGCTGAGCAAATAATCCAAGAAGCTGGATATATGAAGAAGAACATGGCATCAAAATTGGAGGAAGAATCATTAACAACCTGTGATATGCAGATGACACAACTTTGCTTGCTGAATGTGAGGATGACTTGAAGCACTTACTGATGAAGACTGAAGAGTACAGTCTGCAGTATGGATTACCTCTCAATATAAATAAAACAATAATCCTCACACGCCTGAATCCTCACACGTGGTACATCCTGGTACCATGCCTAAGCAGCATCACCATAAATGGAGAGAAGATTGAAGTTGTCAAAGACTTCACA
>NW_006921668.1:1101177-1122091 GCF_000298275.1 Orycteropus afer afer | reverse complement strand
TATATATATGGAGAGGAAGACTGGGCAATCTGCTTCCGTAAAGATACCACCTCAGAAACCCAAGGAGGGGTCACTGTGAATTGGAATCGACTCAGTGGCAGTGGGTTTGTTTTTTTTGTTATTGTTGTTGTTTATGTGTGTGTATGTGTGTGTGTGTGTATGTATCCAGTTTTCACATATATGTGAGGCAATTGAAAATACCATGTCTTGGGTTAGGTGTACCTCAGTCTTCAAAGTGATACATCTTTGCTCTTTAGCGCTTTAGAGAGGTCTGCTCAAATAATTTCTTTTAGAAGGATCAGCACAAGGCTGGTCCCTATGAGGCAAAGGTTAAAGATCTCCCAAATGACCAGCTTTTCCAAACTGCTGTGCCATTGCATCATCTCTGACATCAACTACTCCTCCTCCCCTCAGTCCTCTCTCTCCAGTCTTAGGGTTCCGTATTTTGCTGTAACATCTTACAGAACTGTGATGTCTTACAGAATGCACAAACTGGCAAGGAAATGGCTCATGTGGTGGTGGAGGCTGGGACACTGGCAAGTCCCAAGTCCATGGGTAGGTCTGGAAGATTCTTCCCACTCATGTGGCTGGAGGGGCTGGCAACCCAAATTAGCGGGTCACATGAGTGGCTGCTTTCTCAAGTCCAGGGGTGAGATGAGACAAAAGAAACACAGGACCAGAGCAAGACAGAGAACTTTTCCAGAATATTCGCCTATATACCCTCAAGGAAACTAAAGGTAGTGACCTGAGTCACATCTTCTAGCAAGGTGAGACTAAAGATACATCCTACCCTAAACAGGCATAGAGACTAAGATTTGCAATACATTTCAATATGGAGGAGGATGGCTAGAAAGGCCATATTAACAATTCACTGCACTGCAAGGTCTTTTGCAGCAAATTTGCCAGTGGACAGGCTTACTGTGAGTTGGAATCAACTCAGAGGCAGTGGGTGGGGTGGGGTGCCTTCTGTGAAGCCACTCTGGTGGCGCAGTGGTTAAAGCATTTGTTTGCTAACCAAAAAGTCAGTGGTTCAAACCCACCAGCCGCTCTGTCAGGGGAAAAGATGAGGCAGTCTGCTAACACAAAGATTTATAGCCTGGAACACCCTAAGGGGCAGTTCCACTCTGTCCTATAGGGTCATTGTGGGTTAGAATGGACCCAGTGGCAGTGGATTTAGTTTTTTTGTTTTGCCTTCTATGACTTGGTAAATGGTACCACACCTAAAATTTGGGCATCATACTGGACTCTCTCACCCCTTTTTCCACTCCATTCCCAATCTTACCAATTTTATCTCTTAAACACAGTTCTAGGAGCTCTGGTAGCATAGTGCCTAAGGCAGTTGACTACTAACCAGAAGGCTGGTGGTTCAAACTCACCAGCCACTCCTCAGAAGGAAGATGGGGCAATCTATTTCCATAGTGATACACCTTGGAAACCCAAGGAGGGGTCACTATGAGTCGGGTCTGACTCGATGGCACATAACAACAACAACAAAGGTAATTCTAATTGGCCTCTCTTCTCCACTCCCATCACTACTTCCTCAGTACAGACTTTAATTAGTTCCCAGATAGATTTCAGAAATAGTCCCTCTAGTTTCTTACTCCCTCACACTGCTACCAAACTACTTTTCTAAAATGTTAATCACATCACGCTATGCCCCCCCATGAGCCCCTCCCTAAAGGACTCCCAGTCGCCCTTAAGGACCATCCAATGTTGCCAGTGCTTTAAATGACATCCTTAAGGATTTGCTGCTGCCCAGTTCTCCATCGGGAGCTCTGGTAGCATAGTGGCTAAGACACTTGCCTGCTCACCAGAAGGCTGGCGGTTCAAACCCACTAGCCACTCCTCGGAAGGAAGGTTGGGCAATCCTACTTCCATAGTGAGACTGCCTCAGAAACCCAAGGAGGGGTCGCTATGAGTCAGGGCTGACTCGACATAACACATAACAACAACAACAGTTCTCCAACCATAAGTCTTGACCCATACTTTTCCTTTTGTGTGAAATATGCTTCTCTTCTTTATCCTACTTATTCATCTAGGCTCAGTTCAGGTCTCTTCCTTCTCAGGCTCCTTCAATAAATTTTGCAGATCATTCTAGGTTCAGTAGCTCTTCTTTTATATATCCATAACCTTTTTCACGAGGTATTATTATTGTCCATTTTCCTCATTGGACCATAAACAGCTTGGCTTAGTGCCTGGTACACAGCTGGTGTTCAACAAGAATTACTGATGAGAGAGAGTGTGTGAGTGTGTGTGTGTGTGTATAAAACTTATAATTCTTAATAAAACATTGATAATAGCAGAGTAGAAAATATCATTTTTTTTACTCACTGGCCCTCAACTTAGAGTGCTTCTTGGCAGCTAGCTACTGCGAGAATTTCTTTAGAGCAGGATTTTTTTTAACAGAAGCACTATTGACGGTGTGGGATGGATAATGCTTTGTTGGAGTCCCTGGGTGGTATGCTCGGCTGCTAACTTAAAGGTTGGTGGTTCAAGTTTACCTAGAGGTACCTCAGAAAAAAGGTCTGGCAATTTACCAAAAAGCCATTGAAACCATATAAAGCACAGTTCTCCTCTGACACATGAGTTCACCTCACTCAATAGCAACTATTTTTTAAAAAATTATTATTGCAATCCTTTTTTTTTTGAGGCTGTTCTGCCCGTTGTTTGCCAGTATCCTGGGACTCTACCCACTAGGCACCCATAGCACTTTCATGCATATGACAACCAAAAATGTCTTCAGACATTTGTCTATGGGGCAAAATTGTCCTGTTTAAAACCACTGCTTTACAGGGAGAGACTGGCTTTGTTATGAAATGCTTTGGTACCGTCAAAGTGTAATGTAGACTCAAGCTTTGTGCAGTGAGTTGGTTAGGGGGTAGGGTCCAGAGGAGTTAGGATACACTGGTTGGGGAGGGGGAGAAGACTACTCTGTGTTTTAGAGGAGGAAGGGGGAAGAAAGTTGGGCTGATGACTCCTGGGGCAAAGATTACAAGAGAGAAAAGACCTGGTATGGTAGGCGTACTTGAATAACAATAGGAATTTTTTTGAAATAAAATAACTGAATTTTGTATTGTGGTTCATGCTGGTTCAAAAAGGGTAAGCCTTGTGCATTCCAAGATAGCCAGCATCTGGATTCCATGTGTGTTTCTTTTACTTATATAGCACCTTAAGGTAGATAAGAAATGTACTAAAAATCATCATAAAGTACTACTTACCTATCTCCACAAAAACACATCCTTCATTATTAGTAGAGGATTATGACATCATCAGTACTTACATCATCATATTCAGACAAGTGGTTTCAATTATGTATTTGGAAATGGAAATTAGTTATCTAGTGATGCTGTAACAGAAATACCACAAGTGGGTGGCTTTAACAAACAGAAATTTATATTCTCACAGTTTAATAGGCTAGAAGTCTGATCCAGGGCATCAGCTCTAAAGGAAGGCTTTCTCTGCTCAAGGGGAAGGTCCATGTCTCTTTTCAGCTTCTGTTCCTCTGTTACTTGGTGATCTTCATATGGTGTATCATCCATCTTCCCTCATCTAGGCTGGTTTCTCTGTGCCTAATCTTAAAGGTAATTGGCTTCAGACACACCCTACACTGGTATGGTCTCCATAACATACCAAAGAAAACCCTATTCTCAAATGGGATTGCATCATAAATATAAACCCATTGCCATAGAGTCTGACTCATGGCAACTCTGTAGGATAGAGTAGAACTGCCCTGTAGGTTTGCTAGGAGCCCTGGTGGTGCAGTAGTTAAACACTTGGCTCCTTATTGAAAGGTTGTCAGTTTTAACTCACCAGTCACTCCTTAGGAGAAAGATGTGGTAGTCCTGCTTCTTTAAAGATATGTGGCCTTGAAAACCCTATTGTTGTTGTTAGGTGCTGTCGAGTCGTCTCCAACTCGTAGCGACCCTATGCATAACAGAACAAAACACCCCCTGAACCTGCACCAGTTCCACGATTCCTGCTATACTTAAGCCCATCACCGCAGCCACTGTGTCAATCCATCTCGTTTTACCCTTTCATACCCTCCACCTTACCAAGCATGGCATCCTTCTCCAGGGAATGGTCCTTTCTGATAACATGACCAAAGTATGTGAGATGAAGTCTGGCCATTCTCACTTCCAAGGAGCATTCTGGCTGCACTTCCTCCAGGACAAATTTGTTATTTCTTTTAGCAGTCTATGGTACTTGCAGCATTTTTCACCAGCAGCACAGTTCAAAAGCATCAATTCTTCTTTGGTCTTCCTTATTCATTCTCCAGCTCTCACATACATATGAGGCAATTGAATATATCATGGCTTATGTCAGGTGCACCTTAGTCCTCGAGGAATCATCTTTGCTCTTCAGCACTTGAGAGAGGTGATTTGCATCTGACTTGCCCAATGCTATACATTGTCTGATGTCCTGACTGCTGCTTCCATTGGCGTCAATTGTAGAACCAAGGAATGTGAAGTCTTTGACAACTTCAATCTTCTTTCCATTTATGATGATGCTGCTTATAGGTCCAGTTATGAGGATTTTTGCTTTCTTTATATTGAGATGTAATCCATATTGCAGAATATACACTTTAATCTTCATCAGTAAGTGCTTCCAGTCATCCTCACATTCAGCAAGCAAAGTTGTGTCATCAGCGTATCGCAAGTTGTTAATGATTCTTCCTCCAATCTTGATGCCATGTTCTTCTTCATATAGTCCATCTTCTTTGATTATTTGTTCAGCATATAAGTATGGTGAAATGATACAACCCTGATGCACTCCCTTCTTGATTTTAAATCATGCAGTATCCCCTTATTCTGTTCGAGCGACAGCCTCATGGTCTATGTACAGGTTCCTCATGAGTACAATGAAGTGTTCTGGGATTCCCATTCTTCCCAGTGTAATCCATACTTTGTTATGATCCACACAATCAAATGCTTTTGCATAGTCAATAAAACACAGGTAAACATCTTTCTGGTATTCTCTGCTTTGAGCCAAGATCCATCTGACATCAGCAGTGATATCCCTTGTTCCACATCCTCTTCTGAATCTGGCTTGCACCTCTGAAAATTCTCTGTCAATATACTGCTGCAACCGTTTTTGAATTATCTTCAATAAGATTTTACTTGTATATGATATTAATGATAAAGTTCAATAATTTCCACAGTCTCTGGGATCATCTTTCTTGAAATGGGTACAAATATGGATCTCTTCCAGTAAGTTGGCAAGGTAGCTCAAGGACAAGTTTAAGAGTTTCTTCTGACATCCATTTTGGTCTTTTCTTCCTTTCCTGTGTTTTTAATGAGCTCTTGCTTTCTTTACGTATGATGATTTTAATGTCATCCCACAATTCTTGTGGTTTTCAGTCATTGGTGTTCAATGCATCAAATATTCTTTAGATGGTCTCTAAATTCAGGAGGGATATATTCAAGGTCATATTTTGGCTCTCGTGGACTTGTTTTAATTGCCTTCAACTTAAAGTTGAACTCATATATGAGCAGTTGATGGTCTGTTCCACAATCAGCTCCTGGCCTTGTTTTGGCTGAAAATATTGAGCTTTCCCATCACCTCTTTCTACAAATGTAATCAATCTGATCCCTGTGTACTCCATCTGGCAAAGTCCACATGTATAACTGTCATTTGTGTTATTGCAAAAAGGTATTAGCAATGAATAAGTTGTTCTTGCAAAATTCTATCATGCAATCTCCAGTGTTATTTCTGTCACCAAGGCCAGATTTTTCAACTACTGGTGATTCTTCTTTGTTTCCAACTTTTGCATTCCAGTCACCAGTGATAATTATCATATCTTGATTACACGTTTGGTCAATTTCAGATTGCAGAAGTTGATAAAAATCTTCAATTTCCTCATCTTTGGCTTTGGTGGTTGGTGCATAAATTTGAATAATAGTTGTATTAACTGGTCTTCCTTGTAGGCCTATGGATATTATCCCATCACTGACAGCACTGTAATTCAGGACAGTTCTTGACACATCCTTTGTGATGATGAATGCCATGCCATTCCTCTTCAAATTATCATTCCCGGCATAGTAGATCATAATTTTGATCCAAATGGCCAAAACTTGTCCATTTCTGGTCACTAATGCCTAGGTTATCAATCTTTATGCGTTCCATTTCATTTTTGACAACTTCTAATTTTCCTAGATTCATACTTTGTACATTCCATGTTCCAACAATTAATGGATGCTTCCAGCTGTTTCTCCTCATTTTGAGTTGTGCCATATCAGCAAGTGGAAGTCTTAAAAGCTTTACTTTATCCATATCTGTAAGGTTGGTTCTACTCTGATGATACAGCTCTTTCCCAGTTGTATGACATCATCAGTATGATTCCAACTAATAATGATCCTATAGAGTTTCCAAACCACTAGAAACCCTATAGGATCACTATTAGTTGGAACTGACTTGTCAGCAATAGGTTGGATTTGAGTTTTTTATAGGGTTTCCAAGACTGTAATCTCTATGGAAGCAGACTACCACATCTTTCTCCAGCAGAGGGCTGGTAAGTTTGAACTGTGTACCTTTCAGTTAGCAGTCAAATGCTTAACCATTGTGCCATCAGCACTCCTTTCACAAGCATAAAAAAAAAAAAATCACTTCCGTGGTATTGGATCCGACTCATATTGACCCCTTCCTTGGGTTTCCAGGGCAGTATCACTGCAGAGGCAGATTGCCCAACCTTCCTTCTGAGGAGTGGCTGGTGGATTTGAACCACCAGCCTTCTTATTAGCAGTCAAATGCCTTAGGCACTATGTCACCAGAGCTGCTGAGTATAGGGGTTAAAATTTACAACACATCTTTTTTGGGGACACAGTTCAATCCATTTTCAGAAGCCAGAGAGGATAAAAAAAGCCAAAATGCTATAGTTCCTGGTTAAGAATGAAGGAATGTAAATTGGTCAGAAAGTAAAAGGAGGAAAACACAAGGTGTATCCCATATTAATGTTCTTTGTCCATAAGGCAGACAAAACTTGAGGAAGTACAGCCTTAGAATGATGATGAATGCAGCCATCAGTGGCTGAAGACAGGAAGTCCTCTGTGTCTTCTACCACTGCTGGATGGTTAACTGATGAGGAGGGATGAAAGGATGAGAATCCTGCTGTGGTTACTGATACCCCCCCCCAATTTGTCATGATATCTCACTAAGAGATCTACTGAGATGGTAGCTTTCGAAACATGGGACCAAGCCTATACTTTAAGAGCAGTTGGTTATTTTCTTCCTTACTGTAAAGATCTTAAGTGTTGTTAAAAATCTTCTTTACATGTAGAGGGGTGAGCTATCATTGAACTCAAATTATTTAACATAAAATCTAAGACCTTTGTCATCATTGTTTTCTTAAGATCTTCATTCTAGCCAAAATTGCAAAGCCACATTATAATACACTAAGTGATACCAATGAGATCAAAAGAACTTACCCTAGAATTAGCTTCAAAATTAACTATGGGAGCTTCTGGGAACAATGGAGAGAATGAATGTTTACTAAAGTTCTCTTCCTGAAGCCCAGAGGGATAAATAAAATAAGCTGTATTTTCCATAAAAACATATCTTTAGTATGGGTAATCAAAACTAAAAATATGTAAACCCAGTTTTCTCTAAAATACTTTTTTCTTTGTGTTTTTATGCTTTGGTAAATAATAATAAAAAAAAAGCTTAAAATCCTGACCTCTCATTAACTTTACTTGAAAAGGGAAGCAAACTTATGATCTGTTCAAATTGTTCTGCTAAGAAGGCAGAAAAAAAATTAAGCACAATGTTACGGTATTATTAATAGCAATTCTTGTCTATATTCTGAAAGTGGTCTCAGAGGAAATAGTTCATCCACTGTAGGAAATTTTAAAAGTTCAAACTACAATTGTTATAATAACCCCGTCATTCTCCCTATTCTGTGATTGCTGGGTGGGTGCTAGTAATATATTAGCTTCAAAAAGGAAAAGATTAAAGAACTACAGAACTGACTGGCCTGGAAACAGGAGACTCCAGTTTTTGTCCTAGCTTTACCACTGATACTTCCATGGGCCTCAATTTTAAAAGAACAGTGATTTCTAACAAACCTCACACTCATCTCTATTCAGTGTGAAGAAACCTTACAAATAGCTGCAAAAGGAAGCCCTTGGCTATTTTTGAGACATCCAGCCTGACCATAAAATCTCCATCTGCACAGAGACAGGTCTAGTCCTCCTTCAAAGGTTGGACATGATCACAGGAAAGAGGCCAGTCCTGGATCCAACTCAATCCGAACACTTGACAAAATGAGGTAATGGGGTTTCTCTGAAAGCAGAGATCAGTTTAAAATGCTCAGAAGGATAATAAACAATGCTGGATGTTCTGAGGTAAGCCATCAAAATCTCCCAGGAGTTCTTGGACTAGGATCGGTCTGTCTGTAACTCTACTAGTTTTTAGTTCCTTTAAACAGAAGTAGATCACTTAGTCTGAACTATTCTAATTCTATGTAACTGAAATTCATCAAGAAAATCAATGTGTTATAGATTAAATTGTGTCTCACCAAAATAGTTATTGAAATATGTGTTAAATTACATACCTGAGTATGTATCTAATCTAAGGTAATGTAATCATCTTCCATAGTGCAATTAATGTAGTACAATCAATCAATTGAGGTCATGTGAGTGTAGGGTGGATCCTAACCTTATTACTTCTAAGCAATAAGAAGAGTATCATAGACACAAAGCAATCCACAAAGATAGTACAGAGTCTATGTGAGTTCTAGGGAGGCAAGCAAATCTACAAACCCAGAAGCTCTAAGGATTGTTGGCTACTAGAAGTTGAAATAGACATAGAAGGACCTACCACTAGATGCTCACCCTGAAATTGGACTTCTAGCCTCTTGAATTGTGAGAAAATAAATTTCTGTTCTTTAAAGCCACCACTTAGGATATTTCTGTTACCTGGTAGCACTTTTCTAGTAGCACTAGAAAAGTAAGACACCATATCATTAGGGCTTTCTCAGCATAGGGAGAGAATACATTTATTTACTCCATTTCTGCTTACAGAGACAATTAATTGAGTGAGGAAGTCCTTCCTAAGACTCTGATATAGATCAAGGCTACATGCACACACACAAACACATCTCCACAGATTACACAAACACACATATTTCTTCTGCTGGATCTTTGCATAGTTGAGGATAGTAATCAAGATTACATGGCTCTGTGACTTAAAGAAGTTCTAGAATGGGTTTCATTTTATATCCTAAGAGGCTGTTAGTCTAGATAAATAGAAGACTATGGGAAGGGAGACCTGAAACTTTGCTGCTTAAAATGTAAAACTCATGTCCTATGGACAAGAAGAAATCTTTACAAGATATATTAACTTTACTAAATTAGCATAGCATACTGCACTAAAACATTGTTCTACATCCTACCTTGGTGAGTAGTGATGAGGATATTAAAAGCTTGCAAGCAGCCATCTAGATGCAACAGTGGGTCTCTCCTTGTCCAGAGCAAAGAGGAATGAAGAAAACCAAAGATGCATGGAAACAATTAGCCCAAGTGTACCATGTGATCCCACACCTACATGACCATGAGACTGGAAGAACCAGATGGTGCCCAGCTACTATTATCAATCACTTGGATCAGTACAGGAGATCCTGGATAGAGAAAAAAAAAAAAAAAAGACTAGGTTTGCTGGTCTGATAGAGCTTAGTGAGACTTCTAAAACTATGGCTCCTAATCATCCTTCTGGCTTGGAATTGAACTCACTCCTGTGGCTTCCAGCCAAACAGTAGACAGGTATATGGGGTGAACACTTACATCAGGTAGATACACTCCTTTGAACAATCAATCATGGGAGAACAGAAAGGATGTGTTTGTACAGGGAGATAACTTGGGGGCCAGAAATGCAGAGGAAAGAAAGACAGAGGGAAGAGGTACCTACAGGGAGCAAGTGGGAAGAGAGTTGTTACATTGTGGGGAATTGCAGTCAATGTCATGAAACAAAACATATATGCCACTCCTCGGAAGGAAGGTTGGGCAATCCTACTTCCGTAGAGATACTGCCTCGGAAACCCAAGGAGGGGTCGCTATGAGTCGGGGCTGACTCGACGGCAAATAACAACAACAACAACATATGGAAAATGAATTTGCCCTGTAAATGTTCACCCAAATCACAATAAAAATTTTTAAAAAAGAAAAAGAAAAAGATTTATTGGCTTTAGGGAAATGTTTCCCTCTTAGTGTGAACTTAGACTGTCTGATCTCTGAGAAAAATTATTTGGCCTTGGGAGATCTTGTGTGAGTGTGTGGTTTATCCAAAAGGTACCCAGTGCAGACCAATAGATGCCAGAAGGAATAAGAAAGCACATGTTTACTTCCTGCTACCCAGAAAGTTTAATGGAGATGACATTTCTTATGTAACAGCCACCACCACAACCCAAACTTTGGAAAATGTACCTACTACCATGAGACCAGAAGAACTAGGTGGTACCCAGCTACCACTGGGATTCTTGTGTGTAAGAGAACTGAGTCTTAGAGTAAAACCATCTCTTGTAGGTACTGAGTGGAATATTTTTAAAGTAGGGTAGAGATTGACTTTGTGAAATGTTTATGAAAGTGCTCTCTCCAATAAATGAGAACAGGTTGAACAATGATAGTGCAAAAAAGCTAGGAAGCTGGAAAATCTATAAAAGGTGGAACGTTTTTTCCCTTGGATTCTGAAAAGACTCATATTCAAAATTAATCCCTACTCTCTTATAATCTTTGCTCCCGTGAGTTGAGGAGAACTCAATGGTGGCCAACAACAACCTTGGTGGGTATGTTACCCAGCATGTGGCTAAGTGCTGCTAGGAGAAGGTGATTGTCAAAGATGATGACACTGAAATGGAATTTGAGAATTCAGCGGAAGCAAACAAACAAGCATAGATATATAAGCTTTTGAGAATTCTTGGAGATATTTGGGGAAGCTTGGGATGATTATTGAAACCATTCCATTTGAAAGTTAAAAGAGATGTAAATACAAAAGATCAAAGACAGGAATACCGAAGAGACACTTGAATATCATCTGCATTTATGAGCTGACATCATTCTCTTAGTAATGGAAGGGCCAGGCAGCATAGTGGATAAGGCATTTGGCTACTAACCAGAAGGTCAGCAGTTCAAACCCACCAGTTGCTCTGCGGAAGGAAGATGGAGCAATTTACAGCCTTGGAAACCCAGTGGTGGTCACTATGAGTCAGGACTGACACCATGGCAGTGAGTTTGGTTTTGCTTTGGTTTTCACTTTCCAAAGTTTTATTCTTAATTACACCACAATCAGATTTCAGTCATTCTTATCTTCATATATATATTACATAAAGAACAGATCAAAATTAGTAAATCTAAATAGCCAAGATTTTCATCATTTTGGAATGATAAAACCATTGTTCTTGACAACACTTGAAATAAATTACCAATTTTATTATTTTAAAATGTTTTGACTTTTCTGATTCAGCCTTAGGACTTATAGCATGTTTTTACCTTACTAAGAATAATCCTTACAGAATTTCTTTCAATCTCAATTTTATATCTATAAAAATTCATAATTTTGAAAGCTAAAAGTTAACATGGAAAAAATGAAAAATGATTATTCAGCAAATATTTATTGAGCAAGAGCAAATACATGCTAAGTTTCCATGGTACTATGCTTGCCCCCAAAATATCAAACACAAATATATTCCCTAGAAAATGCTAAGATTATTTTAAGTTTAATTCACAGTTCAGAGGTACAAAATTATTTTCCTCTTCAAGAAGTTTACAGGAATATCAAACCATTTTATTAAAAATTGCAATATAAAATTAATCTTTTTTCATTTTCATGTATATAACAAAATAACTTTTACAGTAATATTTCATCACAGCAAAATTCTTTGCCAAAGGGATGTTTTGTTCCTTAAAGTCTGGAGGCCAGAGAGAAGTATATTGGATACTAGATCAAAAGAGCAGGAGTTGTTAATTTTCATATCTTCTTTTAAATGACATCCTAGTAATTGTTATTATTCAGTGAACACAGTGGGACAAACTCTTCTTATGCACAACTAAATTTTTCAAAATTGGACATTTAATTCCCTTTATGTTCACTGCCCTGGTAGTGCAATAGTTAAGCCCTTGGCTGTTAACCAAAAGGTTGGTGGTTCAAACCCACCCAGTGGCTCCATGGAAGAAAAGAGGTGGCAGTCCACTCCCATGAAGACTATAATCTACAAAATTCTATGGGGCATTTTTACTTTGTCACATGGGATCCCTATGAGTAGGAACTGATGGCACCTTAACAACAACAACTACATGTTTATTGCCAGAGGTATTGAATAGATCTAATATCAGGAAAAGATAGTGGTTGTAGATCAGCATGACACTCATTCTAAGCATCCATTACTGGTCTGTGCCCTTTGAAAGGGGACCTGGGCTTATAATTTTTAAAGCTCTTGAAAGCATGGGTAGAGTAGGAGCATTAATTACGAAGGCAGTACTTAGAGACAATTACAAGATATTGTAAAAGAATGAGAAAAATTTTTCAAAGCAAAGCCCAGCAGGATTTTAATAATACCAGACACTCAAACCTAAACTGAAATTGGCTTTGAGTAGTTGATGGTTCTGATGCCATTACCACTTTATATGTGAAATCACCTTAGGAACTATGAAGTGCCTTATATTATCTGAATATCTTCTACCATCTGGACATATGCTACCAGCACAAGGCATCAGCAATGATAACAAAATAGATGAGAGGGTTTAGAAATAGCAATATTGTTGTTATTGACAATTAAAATTTAGGTTGAAAATACCTAGGGATAAGCATTTACAAAATTGGCTTGGGTTATTACAATTGCAGTATTATTTCTTGCCCTCCTATTGAACTCTAATGTTTCACCTTATGAAAAGGTGTGTTTTCTTTAAGAAAATCCAGATGGAGATAATCAGCTTTAGTGCTTTCAAAGCAATAACATTATGGTTGTTGTGGTTAGTAATTATCAAGTTGACTCCACTCACAGTGACCCATGTATAACACAACAAAACATTGCCCAGTCCTGAGCCATCTTCCTGATCAGCTTTATGTTTTAGTCCATAAGCAAATGTACAGAAATATTCAAAGAACTGTTTCCTTCTGTGCTGTAGGCTCCCCTTCCTAAGATACAGCCAATCTTCACATACCCCAACATGGGCACTGATCCATTGCTTCACATTTCCAGAGCTCTGTTACTGAAAGAAGAAGCCCTGGTGGTGTAGTAGTTAAGCTTGTGGCTACTAACTGAAAGTTCAGCTGTTCAAACCCATTATTGGCTCCATGGGATAAAGATGTGGCAGTCTGGTTCCATAAAGATTTACATCCTTAGAAACCCTATGGAGCTATGAGTTAGGGTCGACTCAACAGCAGTGGATTTGGTTTGGTGTTTCATTACTGAAAGAAAAGTCCTTGGGTGGTACAAATGGTATATGTTTGACTATTAACCTAAAGTTTTGCGATTCGAACTGATCCAGAAGCATCGCAGGAGAAAACCCTAGCAATCTGCTTTCATAAAGATTATAACCAAGAAAACTCTATGGCAGCTTAGGACCATAGTCTCAGGGGACATCTAGATCAATTAGTATAACATACTTGACAGCAAATAACAACAACAATAACAGTCCATAAAGATAGTGTTCTACATCCTACTTTGGTGAGAAGCAACTGGGGCCTTAAAAGCTTACAAGAGGCCATCTAAGATACAACTACAGGTCTCTTTCTGTCAAGAGTGAAAAAGAATGAAGAAAATTAAAAAAAATAAAAAAGTCACGGAAACAATTAGTCCAGAAGACTAATGGACTACATGAACCACTCTCCTGACACCAGAAGAACTAGATGACGACCAGCGACCACTACCAAACACCCTGACCCTGATCAGGATCACAGTGGAAGCTCTTAGAGTGGGAGGAAAAGGTAGAACAAAATTTAAAAGCATAAAAAGGCTAGACTTACTGGTCTGATAGAGACTGGTGGAACTCCTGAGACTACGGCCTGATCAAACCTGAACTCACTCCTGGAGATCACTTTTCAGGCAAACAATAGATGCACTGCCGTTGCGTCAGATCCAACTCATAGTGACCCCTCCTTGGGTTTCCAGGGCAGTATCACTACAGAGGTAGATTGCCCAACCTTCCTTCCAAGGAGTAGCTGATAGGTTTGAACCACCAGCCTTCTGGTTAGGAGTCAAATGCCTTAGGCACTATGCCACCAGAGCTCCTAAACAGTAGACAGGCCTATAAAATCAATAACGCTTATGAAGAATGTACTCTTCAGAACCATAAACCACACAAGACCAAAAGGGCAGCATTTTCTCAAGAACAAAGTTCAGCAGGCAGGAAGGGGAAGGAAAGGTGGGCAAATGGATGTGGAGAACCCAGGGATGAAATGGGAAGAGTGCTGTTACATTGACGGGATTGCAACTAGTGTCACAAGCATACATAAATTGTTGAATGGGAAAATAATTTGCTCTGTAACTTCTCACCCAGATCACAATAAAATGTTAAAATAAAACAAGCCAAACAAAACAAACAAACAGGAAAAAAACAGAGCAGTTCTGTTCTGTAATATATGGGATCACCATAAGTCAGAATCTTCTTGATGGCAATGGGTTTGTTTGAGTTTGGTTTTTGTTATTGAAAGGTTGGCAATGGGCAGTTTTAACCCACTCAGAAGAAAGGCCTGGTGATCTGTTTCCAAAAAGTCACAGTCTTGAAAATCCTATGGATTGCAGTTCTATTCTGCAATCCATAGGGTTGCCATAAGCCTGAACTGACTCGACAGCAACTAATTGGTGTTTTGGGTTTATTCACAATATAGGAAGTCTAACTGTAAAAAATATAAATATTGTATATTCTGATTTTCTTCATAGCTATTGTAATAAAAACTTAAAATAGGTTTACGTCATAACCGTATATTGAACTTATCGGACCTTGGTCTGTCACTGGAGCACTATAGTGAAACTCATCAAAATTCAAATAGCCATAAATGAAGCATGAATAGTAGTAATAACTTAGAATGTTGAAATAATTATTCAGGGTGATTTAAAGTCTGTAAACATGGTTATCAAAAAGAAAAACAGCATTCTTGGCCTCCATGAGTAAAAGATTCGGATAAAAATGTTTTTCTAATGAACGGTGTACTTAAGTATAGTATTATTATAGGAAAGACCAAAATTCCAATCATCTTTGCTAAATTGCATGTCTGCTAACTTCAGCTATTTTGGGATTTTTTAAAGCTAAACCATTTCTGAGCCACAGAACAAATATCCACAGTTCCCTTGTGCATGGAAACAAAATATGATCTATTTAATCCACCTTCTTTTATAAATTATTTTGAAAATGAGGTGAATCTGATGATTGATGAAACAAACTTTAAAATTACTTTCAATAGAATTTAGTGCAATTTTGGGATGATGGTAACAATAATTGTTGTTGCTGTTGTTATGTGCCATCGAGTCGGCCCTGACTCATAGCAACCCCTCCTTGGGTTTCTGAGGCAGTATCACTACGGAAGTAGGATTGCCCAACCTTCCTTCCAAGGAGTGGCTGGTAGCTACCATTTTTTGAGTGCTGGCCTTTTATGTGTTTCATTTACAATTTTTACAAACCCCTACATGAAGGTGTTAATAATTTGCCTAAAACAACTTTGTGTTTGAAACAAGAATCAAACCAAGTCTAACACCAAAGTCTGAGCTCTGTCCATGAAGCACTGATATTTATATAATTGCTAGATATTCTAGTAATGTTTCTCTTTTCATTTTTTGTAGAACAATGATATAATTTTTTATTTAATAATTTATTTTTTGCTGTTATTGAGAATGTTGTTGTTGTTGTTGTGTTGTTGTTACGTGCCGTCAAGTCAGACCCGACTCATAGCGACCCCTCCTTGGGTTTCCGAGGCAGTATCACTATAGAAGTAGATTGCCCCATCTTCCTTCCAAGGAGTGGCTGGTGGGTTTGAACCACCAGCCTTCTGGTTAGCAGTCAAGTGCCTTAGACACTACGCTACCAGAGCTCCTGTTATTGAGGATATACATAGCAAAACATACCAACTTAATAATTTCTATAAGCACAATTCAGTGATATTGATTATTCTTCAAGTTTTACATCCATTCTCACACTCCTTTTCTAAGTTGTTCCTCCCCCATTAACATAAACTTTTTCCTGTCTAATCTTTTGAGTTGCTGTTGTCAGTTTGATCCCATAGAGATAGTTCTCAAAAAAAACACAGTGCTCAAGGCAGACATTCTTTACTAGTTAAACTAAACTGTTACTTGGTTTAAAAAAGACTTCAGGAGATGTTTTTGGTTTAAAATTTAAAGATTATCTCAGGGCAATAATTTTGGGGGTTCATCCACCCTCTAGGGCTCAAGAACATAATGATTTTATGAGAATAAAATCTGCAGTTTCTCCCTTTTGATCAGGAATCTTGTATAGAATCTTTGATCAAAATGTTCAATAATGACTGCTGGGTACCATTCAGTTCTGATCTGGTGGCAAAGGAGATAGTTGTAGAACAACTGTATTTTTATGCCACAACCACAGTATTGTGGATCAGTGAAGTGTTGTGAGTACTTTGAAATTCTAATATCACCTAGACCAGTAGTTTTCTAGTGAAGCAATTCTCATACAGTAGCCCCCTTAGTGGAGAACAGTGCTAATCGGATATTAGATTTTTCCCCCCACTTAAAAAATCCCCATCAGCTGAGATCTTTGGTCTAGATGGAAGAGGTATCTTTTCTTCCTGCCCAAGGTTCACCTCTTAAACTGTCTTCTAGAAATTGACTTCTCAAAGTGTGGTCCAAGAACCAGGCGCATCAACATCACCTGGGTGCTTTTTTAGAAATGAACAATCTCGAGTCCCACCCCTACCTACTGGATCAGATTCTGTATTTTAACAAGATCTTCTGAGGGCACATATGCTTGTTAAAGATTCAAATTCTCTGCTAAAGGCTATATCCCTTGAATCTTTCCACTTCTTTCCTGGTTTCTCAATTCTCTCTGTTGCCTTATTTTCCTCATAGAAAAAAACCTCTTTGAAAAGCCCTCTGCTGATCCTGGCCCCCACGCGCCCCCCCCTTTAGATATCACCTAATTTCTCCCCTTATCTAAATTCCTTAAAGGAGGTACCTCAAACTCCAAACTCACTGCCATCAAGTGAATTCTGACTCATAGTGACCCCCCGTTGGGCTCCCAAGGCTGTAAATCTTTACGAAGGGCAGTCTGCCCCATCTTTCTTCCACAGAGCAGCTGGTAAGTTTGAACCACTGACCTTTTGGTTAGCAGCCAAATGACCTAACTACCCACATGACCAAAGCTCCTTAAAGGAGCTGTCTAGGCTCCCTGAATCCAAATCTTCTCTTCTTGTTTACTTCTTAACCCACTGCAGTGTAATTTAATCACATACTAAATGTTATCTGGCCTCTGCTTTGTGTGAAAAGGAGACCTCGTGGCACAGTATTTAAGCACTCAGCTACTAACCAAAAAGTTGTCAGTTCAAACCCACCAGCTACTCTGTGGCAGAAAGAGTGGCAATCTGCTTATAGAATACAGTGTTAGATAGCTGGGGCAGTTCTACTGTCCTATAAGTTTGCTATGAGTCAAAATTGATTCCCCAACAGTGCATGTATGTTTTTTTTGGTGGTGGATAGTATGTTTCAAGCTGCTATTCATAAGGTTTCCATTGGCCAATTTTTTTTGGAAGTAGATCACTAGGTCCTTCTTGTTAAAAAGCAAAATCAGTTTGAGAGCTAAGGTGCAACTGACCCAAGCTATGATATTTTCAGTCATTTCATATATATGTGAAGGTTGGACATTGAACAAGGAACACTGAAGAATTGATGCCTTTGAGTTATGGTTTTGGCAAAGAATGTTAAATATATACCATTTACTGCCAGAAGAACAAATCTGTCTTTGAAGAAGTACAGCCAGAATGCTCCTCAGAAGAGAGGAAGACGAGACTTCATCTTATATACTTTGAACATGTTATCAGGGTGGACTAGTCCCTGGAGAAGGACGTCATGCTTGATAAAGCAGAGGATCAGTGAAAAAGAGAAAGACCTCCACTGAGATGGATTCATACAGTGTCTTCAACAATGATTTGAAACATAGCAATAATTGTGAGAATGATGCAGACCAAGCAGTGTTTTGTTGTATTGTTCATAGGGTTGCTGTGTGTTGAAACTGACCCAAAAGCACCTAATAACAACATGTGTCAAGCATTGTACTACACTCTGAGAATATGATAGTGAACAAGAGAAGCATAGTCTTTGTCCTCAAGTGACTATCTCTGAAATTGTTTTGACATGGATCAGCACTGACTTCCTAAATTCCAATTCTAGTAAGCACTTTCCATTCATTATCTTTTTGACCTGTTTTATTTAACACTAGTAAACATACCCCCTTACTTTCAGCATGCTCTTTTTTCCAATATCTAGGAACCACTCTTTCATTTTCTACCCATTTTTTTTCCAGGATTCTCTTCCTCTATTCAATCTAACACTGCTTCTCTCTACTTGGATATCACCATAAATGCCTCAAACCCAATACGTCCCAACTGAGTTTAACCTTTCTCTCTAAACCCACTGTTTTCAGTATTCTCTGACTCAATAAATTGCACCAACCCTTGTCACCTGAGATCTTTAAGGCATCTTAGATTCCTTCTTCTCCTTGAAATCTAGTAAGTCACCAAGTCGTTGTTCTCTGTCAAATATCATTGGTATCTATGCTCACCACTTGAACTACATTACCACTGCCTTACTTCAAGTCCCCATCAACTCTTGCCTTAATTACTGCTATGATCTTCTAACTCATCTCCTGGCCTCCAATTCCTTAGATTTATCCTTTATAGTGCTACCAGGGTCATCAACCATACAAACATGATTATATGATTATTTCACTCTTCAGCTTTAAAAGTCTCTCTTTGATTCCGCACAATCCAAATTTCAATATGAAATATGAAGTCCTTTATGATTTGTTTCTTGTCCTTTAACCTAATAGCCCACCCTTCTGTAGAGATATCACCTTGGAAAACCAAGGAGGGGTCACTATGAGTCAGAATCAACTCAACGACAGTGAGTTTGTTTGTTTTGTTTATCTATGCCAAATGAATCGAACTAACTGCGGTTCATTGAATCTACTGAACCTTTCTGTGCTTATGGACACACTGTTTCCTCTACTTGGAATCTCTTTCCCTATGTCAATAATACTCCTATTCATTGTTTTAGATTCAGCTCAAATAAGTCACCTCTTCCTAGAAAATTTCCCTAACCCTTTCTCTCTTTCATTTTTTTTCATGCCAGATTTGTTGACATTTTCTAGGCCAAGGGCCTGCTGCCTCTTTTTTAAAATAAAGTTTTATTGGAACACAGCCATACTCATTTACTTGTGTTAACTCTATAGCTATGTTGTTGAGGAGATGCAAAAGAGAATGTGTGGCTCATAAAGCCTAAAAGTACTTACTCTCTGGTTGGATCTTTCAGAAGTGTTTGCCATCCCCTATGGTAAGCTCAGGAGCTCTGGTAGCATAGTGCCTAAGGCACTTGACTGCTAACCAGAAGGTGCTGGTGGTTCAAACCCACCAGCCACTCCTTGGAAGGAAGGTTGGGCAGTCTACTTCCATAGTGATACTGCCTCGGCAACCCAAGGAGAGGTCGCTATGGGTCAGGTCCGACTCGATGGCACATAACAACAACAACAACAACAATGTAAGCTAATATGGTATCATGTGCACCCTTTTATTTAAACACCCTTTAAACTGTATTGTGATGACTTGTTTGCTTGTCTCCTGGCCTACAGAACTTAAAGTTAGGGACTACATTGCTCACTATCTCCACCATCCTTTACTTGGCACACAGGAGATACTTAACAAATAACTTGTTTTAAGTAATAGAAATGAGAATTAGAGACCTCTGTTAAGTAAAAGACTTTAAAGAAACAACCATTAACATTTCTCACCATAGTAAAACCACTGTTTCAGTAGATTTTCTCTGAGTTTGTACCTATCTATTTATGGTATCTCTACTTAACTTTCAATCTACATGCTTTATTCTGGGATAAGATAATACTGCATTTTTTGAAGTGTCTCATAATTTTGCATCTTGAAAAAGTTATTTCCAATAGAAAAGAAGTGTGGAAATTGATAGGAAGCCCCATCATTTTGCCACTCATCACATTAATGGTCCTTGGTGGCTCTATTGGTCCATGCCTAATGGTGAAATTACAAATCTATAAAATTAGTTCTTTCGAGCTGCACGTACTTGAGAGAATACTGGTTCACCATTAGACTTTAATCATTTGTGTCTTGTTGCCTCAAAGATTTATCTGAGTCTTTAAACTGCATTCTCATATAACTCCAGGAAGTTGTTAGTGCTCAGCTCAACACTTAAGTGTCTGACATGTCTTCCAATCTTAGGCAGCGATTGTTTTCCTATTGCTTTCTTAAAGGAAAAATTACGGAATCAAAATTTTTAGTTGGGAGTAATCTTTTTTTAAATTAATATTTATTTATTCATTTATTTATTTTATTTGTGATTTGGGTGAAGATTTACAGAGCAAATTCACTTTCCATACAGCAGTTCACATACACTTTGTCTCATGACATTGAGCACAATTTACTACAATGCAACAGCTCCCCTCCCACTTCCTCCCGATACTTACCTCTTCCCTATGTCCATCCCTTCATGCCCTCCTGCCCCCTGAGCTGTTTCCTGGTGCATAAGTAGCCCTTCTTTCTCCCATGATTGTTCTCTCTAAGAAGTGTATCTACCTCAGGTAAATGTTCAATTCATATGCCTGTCTTTTGTTTGGCTGGAAGCAACAGGTGTCGGTTCAATTCCAGATCTGATGGGCAGCTAGGGGCCATAGTCTCAGTGGTTCCAGCAGGCTCTACTGGACCAGCAAACCTGGTCCCCCCCCCC
>NW_006921668.1:1097493-1099587 GCF_000298275.1 Orycteropus afer afer | reverse complement strand
GATATGTTATTACCAAATATTTTTTCCCAATCTGTAGGTTCTCTTTTGACTCTTTTGGAGAAGTCTTTGGAAGCACATAAAAATTTAATTTTTAGAAGGTAGATGGGAGTCATCTTAAAGATCTTTTTGCATCAACTACTATTGTAGGTTTACAGTGCTGGTGGCAAGTTCAAGATAATACAGACATTGGTGTTAAAGTAAGATAAGATCCTAGGCCATGTCTCCTCATATAGTGCTCTTAAAACGTGTTCTAATGGTATCTTTCTTTTAACTTTAAATTGCAGAGCAGGGTACTCTTGTTCTGAGTAATAGATCCTATCTGAAATTTAGTCATTAAAATATGTCAGAAAACTGTTTTGGCAAGTAGCAACTGGAATGTTAAATGCTTGCAAGCGGCCATCTAGATGTAATGATGGGTCTCTTCTCATCCAGAGCAAAGAATAATGAAGAAATCAAAGACACATAGAAAGTATTAGTCCAAAGGACTGATGATAACACCATGCGATCCTCAGCCTATATGACTATGAGACTAGAAGAACTAGGTGGTACCTGTCTACCACTGTCAACCACTTGGAGGGGGATCTGTGTAGGAGATCCTGAATAGAGTGGTAGAACAATGTGGAACAAAACTCAAAATCATTGCCAAAAAAAAAAGGTAGGACCAGGTTTGTTGGTCTGATAAAGCCTGGTGGAACCCCTGAGACTATGGCCCCAGTCTGCCCTTCAGGTCTGGAATTGAACCCATTCCTGTGGCTTCCAGACAAACAAAAGACAGGCATATGAGCTGAACATTTACATTGGTTAAATACACTCCTTGCAGAGAACAATCATGGGAGAATAGGAGGGCTGTATATGCTCAGGGAAACAGCTCGGGGGCAGGAGTGTACGGGAGGGAAGAACATAGGGAAGAGGTAACTATGGGGAGGAAGTGGGAGGGGAGCTGTTACATTGTGGGAAATTGCAGTCAATGTCATGAGACTGTGTATGTGAACTGCTGCATGGAAAGTGAATTTGCTCTGTAAACTTTCACCCAAATCACAATAAAAATTTAAAAAAAGAGAAAAAAAATCTGTCAGAAAACTGATTTCTACTTAGACTTCTAATTTCTCATAGGAATGTGCTTTTGCCTTTCTGGTCCCTGAGTTCTTATAACTCTGAAATAATAATCAAAAGCTCCCTTCCTCTGAGCCTTCACTGAAATTGCATAGTTCATTTCTTCTGTTAAGAGTAGGGTGTAAATATTAGTTTAGTCTTTCCAACTAGCTATAAATTCCATGAGGAAAAGTGACATAGCTTTTTCTTTGTTCCCAGGAAAAAGAAAGGCATACTTAGGCAAAAGTGGCCAAAGGTACATAATTGTTTTTGTTAGTTGTTGTTGAGTCCGTTCTGGCTCATGAAAATACCATGTGTGCAGAGCAGAACTGCTGCACAGGCTTGTGACCTTTCAGAAACAGATCACCAAGCCTGTCTTCTGAGGCACCTCTGGGTAGGTTCAAACTGCCAACCTTTTGGCTAGCAGTTGAGCACCTGTTTGTATCACCCAGGGACTCTTTAAGGAACATGATAAACCCACTGCTGTGGAGTTGAATCTGACTCATAGCAACTCTATAGAATAGAATAGAATAGAACTGCCCCATAGGGTTTCCAAAGTTGTACATCTTTATGGAAGCAGAGTGGCTGGGGGATTCAAACTGCTGGCCTTTTATTTAGCAGCTGAGCATATAATCACTGTACCACTAGGGCTCCTTTAGGCACATAAGTACTCAAAATGAAATTGTGTCTGTTAGTTTACTTTTCCATGTTAAGAACTTGGGAGACCAAGCAAAACTTTTAAAATGAACATAAAGCAATAATTATCTCTGGAATATAATATAATCTACAACCTGCTCAAGTATAGAGAACTAATGGATTTTATTAATGGGATAAATATAACAAGCATAAAGTATTTACAGAGGTTTGCCTTCACCGTCCCCAAACTTTGGATTTCTTACACTAGCACAGTGGTTCTCAAAGTGTGGCCAACAGTGCCCTAAGGGTCCTGGAGATTCCTTCAGAGGGTCTGAAAATCCTCTGTGAGGTCAAAGTATTTTCATA
>NW_006921668.1:1089908-1097348 GCF_000298275.1 Orycteropus afer afer | reverse complement strand
GAGGAGTGGCTGGTGGGTTTGAACCGCCAGCCTTCTGGTTAGCAGTCCAGTGCCTTAGGCACTATGCTACCAGAGCTCCCAATCAAATCAGTGGCACCTCACTGTTCTCTTAGTCATTGTACGCTTCTCCACCGCACTCTTGCTGTTTAAAGAACAAAAACCAAAACCAACGAACCACAACAACAAAACACTAGTTTCACTTAAGCATATCCTTAGTGAGATTGCAAAAATTTCTAAATTTATCAACTATCAGCCCTTGAGTGTACAGCTTTTTAGTATTCTCTAAGTGACAAAATGGGAATTACACATAAACCACTTGTGATGATTTTGTAGAAAAAGTGCATGTGTGTAATTGTATGAAATGGAAACTGAGGTAGCTCCTTTACATTTTTCTATTGAGCACCATTTTTACTTTTAAAAAAAAGACTGACAAACTATGGTTATGGAGACTTGGGTATTTGACAGACATTTTCTTGAAAATGAACAGTGATCCTCTCATTTCAGTGAAAACAACCGGCAATATTTTTTGCTAACAAAATTCAAGCTGTCACAAGAAAATTTCATTTTGTGAAACTTGTCTCCATCACTATGACTTGGACAGCTCCTTTAAGACTTTTTGATGGTGCTTTTGAGTTGTGGGGCTGGTGAAGGTGATCTTAACAAGTGTTTTTTTTGTTTTGTTTTGTTTTTTCTGATACTGCATTGTGAAATATGTCAACATTTGGAAGATCTGCATTACTTAGTGAATCAGTATTTTGCAAAAGAAGATGCAAAATTATGCATGGGTAAAAGAGCCAGAACAATGAATTTCAGTATAGGAAAATATACAAAGCTCGTAGTTCAGGTTTCACCTTCCAGTTAACCTTAAAGAAACTACCACTTGTTGAGTTTTGAAGCAATATCAAAGAAGAATATCTTCAACTATCTGAAAAGGCTTTTGAAATGCTCCTCCCTTTTCCAACTACATACTTGGGTGATGCCAGATTTTCTTCATATACTTCAACCAAAACAACATATTTGAGCATAGTAAATGCTGAAGTAGATATGAGAATCCAGCTACCTTGTATTAATCAGATGTTAGAGAGATTTTCAAAAATGGAAAACAATGTCCTCAGTAACATTTTTGTTTTAGAAAATTTATTTTTCCATTAAAATATTTTATATATTACTGTGTGATGGGTTTATTATTATCTTAAATGAATTAATAAATATTTTAAAATTTTGCTTAAATTTCTAATATGTAAAAATCAACAATTTAACCCCATATAAAACTCTCTGGCTTCCTCAATTATCTATAAGAGTGTAAAGGAATCCTCAGAATAAAAATTTGAGGACCGCTGGATCCCTGTTTTAAAACCAGGTTAGTTGCCCAACGTATCCTCAATATTGACATAATTTAGCTTAAGAAGTTACTTTCTCTAGGTATTCCACACATAGTTAGAAAACAAACAGATGGCTGTTCTTGTTGATGTTAGATGCCATCGAGTAGGCTCCAACTCATAGCAACCCTATGTGCAACAGAATGAAACACTGTCCAGTCCTAGGCCAGCCTCACAATACTTGCCATAACAGAGCCCATCATTGCAGCCACTGTTATTAATCCACCTCATTGAGGGCCTTCCCCTTTTTCATCAAGCCTCCCCTTTACCAAGCATGATATCCTTCTGCAGGGAATGGTCCCTTCTGACAACATGATCAAAGTAAGTCAGATGAAATCAGGCCATACTCGCCTTCAAGGAGCATTCTGGCTGCACTTCTTCCAGGACAGATTTGTTAGTTATTCTGGCAGTCCACGGTACTTTCAGTATCCTTCACCAGCACCACAACTCAAAAGCATCAACTTTTCTTTGATCTTCCTTATTCATTGCTCAGCTCTCACATGCATATGAGGCAATTGAAAATACCATGGCTTCAGTTAGGCACACCTTAGTCTTCAGAAAGATATCTTTGCTCTTCAGCATGTTAAAGAGATCTTTTGCAGCAGATTTTCCCGGTACAATATGTTGTCTGATATCTTGACTGCTGCTTCCATTGATGTTGATTGTGGAACCAAGTAATATGAAATCTTTGATAACTTCAATCTTTTCTCCATTTATCATGATGCTGCTTATTTGGTCCAGTTGTGAGGATTTTCATTTTCTTTATGTTGAGATGTAATCCATACTGCAGACCGTAATCTTTAATCACCATCAGTAAGTATTTCAAGTCATCCTCACTTTCAGCAACCAAAGTTGTGTCATCTGTGTATCACAGGCTGTTAATGAGCCTTCCGCCAACCCTGATGCCACACTCTTCTTCATATAGTCCTCAGATTATTTTCTCAGTATTCACTAAGGTGAAAGGATACAACCCTGACACATTCCCTTCCTGATTTAAACCATGAAGTATCTCCTTTTTCTATTTGAATGACAGCCTCTTGGTCTATGTACAGCTTCCTCATGAGCACAATCAAGTGTTCTGGAATTCCCATTCTTCTTGATGTTATCCATAATCTGTTATGTTCCACACAATGAAATGTTTTTTCATGGTCAACACAAGTAAACATCTTTCTGGTATTTTTTGCTTTCAGCCAAGATCTATCTGACATCAGCAATGATACCTCTCATTCCATGTCCTCTTCTGAATCTAGCTTGCATGTCTGACGTTCTCTGTCAATATACTGCTGCAACCATCTCTGAATTATCTTCAGCAAGACATTACTTGTGTGTGATATTAATGATATTGTTTGATAATTTCCACAGTCCATGGGATCACCTTTCTTTGGAATGGGTACAAATATGGATCTTTTCCAGTCAGTTGGCCAGGTAACTTTCTTCCAAATTTCTTGGCATAGAAGAATGAGTGCCTCCAGTATGGCACTCATTTGTTGAAACATCTCAGTGGGTATTCTGTCAATTCCTGTTGCATTTTTCTGCACCAATTCCTTCAGTGCATTGGTTTTTGATCACATACCACCTGCTGAAATGGATGAACATCAAACAATTCTTTTTGGTACAGTGATTTTGTGTATTCCTTCCATTTTCTTTTGATGTTTCCTGCATCATTCAATATTTTGCCCATAGAATCTTTAAATATTGCAACTTGAGGCTTGAATTTTTTTCTCCATTCTTTCAGCTGCAAAATGCCGAGCATGTTCTTTCCTTTTGGTTTTCTAACTCCAAGTCTTTGCACATTTCGTTGTAATAATTGGCTTTGTCTTCTTGAACTGCTGCTGTTCAGCTCTCTTATCTTGTCGATTCTTCCATTTGCTTTAGCTACTCTTCATTCAAGAACAAGTTTCAGAGTCTCTTCTGTCATCCATTTTGGTCTTTTCTTCCTTTCTTGTCTTTTTAATGACATTTTGTTTTCTTCATGGATGATGTTCTTGATGTCATCCCACATTTTTTCTGGTTTTCGGTCATTGGTGTTCAATGCTCCAAATCTATTCTTTAGATGCTCTCTAAATTCAGGAGGGATGTAGTCAAGGTCATATTTTGGCTCTCATGGACTTCTTTTAATTGACTTCATCTTCAACTTGAACTTGTATGAGCAGTTGATGGTGTATTCCACAATCAGCTCCTGGCCTTGTTTTGGCTGAAGATATTGAGCTTTCCCATCACCTCTTTCTACAAATGTAGTCAATCTGATTCCTGTGTACTCCATCTGGTGAAGTCCATGTGTATAGCAGCTGCTTATGTTGTTGAAAAAAGGTATTTGCAACAAATAAGTCATTCGTCTTGCAAAATTCTATCATGCAATCTCCAGCATCATTTCTACCACCAAGGCCATATTTTCCAACTACTGGTGATTATTCTTTGTTTCAAAGTTTTGCATTACAATCACCAGTGATAATCAACACATCTTGATTGCATGTTCAGTCAATTTCAGACTGCAGAAGTTGTAGAAGTCTTCAATTTCCTCATCTTTGGTTTTGGTGGTTTATGCATAGATTTGAATAATAGTAGTATTAACTGGTCTCTTTGTAGGCATATGGATATTGTCCTATTGCTGACAGCATTGTTTCTCAGGATAGATCTTGAAACATTCTTGAAAACATCTTGAAAAATGTCATGCCATTCCTCTTCAATTTCTCATTCCTGGCATAGTAGATCATATGGCTGTCTGATTCAAAATGGCCAAAACCAGTCCATTTCTGCTCATTAATGCCTAGGATGTCAATCTTTATGCATTCCATTTCATTTTTGACAACTTCCAATTTTCCTAAATTCATGTTTCATACATTCCATGTTCCACCACTCGTCTGTCAGTTTGTCATACTGTGGTGGTTTGCATATTGCTGTGAGGCTAGAGGCTATGCCACCAGTATTTCAAATACCAGCAGGGTCACCCATGGTGGACAGGTTTCAACAGAGCTTCCAGACTAAGACAGACTTGGATGAAAGAAGGGGCCATCCACTTCTCAAACAATTGGCCAATGAAAACCTTATAAATAGCAGTGAAACACTGTCTGATATATTATTTGAAAACTTTATGAATAGCCCTGAAACATTGTCCAATATTTTTCTGGAAGATGAGCCCCTCAGGTTGGAAGGCACTCAAAATAGTACTGGGAAAGAGCTGGATCCTCAGAGTATAGTTGACCTTAATGATGTGGATAGAGTAAAGCTTTCAGGACCTCCATTTGCTCATGTGGCATGACTTAAAATGAGAAGAAACAGCTGCAAACATCCATTAATAATCAGAATATGGAATGTACAAAGTATGAATCTAGGAATGGATGGCTACTAGCCCTGCAAAGCTAAATGCCTTCACTGGAATACTGGTAGCAAGTGAAGCAGTTCAGACATTGAAAATGGAAGCAAGGAAGGGAAAAATTAAACAGTAAGGTATATAGTTGGCTTTAAATTTTTTTCTATCAAAGTTCATTTTACCACAAACAATATTTTTGAAAGTTCTTAAATGATAACTGTACGGTTATGTTCTTATCTTGAATATTTCATATGTACCTGATTATCAAGACATATCAGAATATGACTATAAGAGCAAATATTTTTATGTATTTAAATAAAGAAATATTTAAGGCATTTGTGTTTTGTTTATAAAAGAAATCAGTTCCTCGTAAGAATTCATCTTTTAAATTATTCACCAGACTATGAAATATCATGTTTTGGTGTATACTTCTGTAGTGGTGGGGGGCTGAGATGAGAGGGACATTTTGTTTCAAATACATTGTATTTCAGGTAGAATAAAAAAAAGCACAATTCTTGAAAAAGGATATTTTACTGCTTAGGCCCTAAAGGAAAATTCAGAGGCAATCTTTGTGATATTCTATCACAGGTAGTTAAACTCTCAGTAAGCAATACAACTTTTCAGCAGACAGGTTTTACTGCATTTTTTAAGAGTCGTCTAATTTACAGCCTTTGCATGTGCTTCAAGTCTTTCATGTTTAGGATACAAATAGAGCCTCAAGCAATTTATTTTCATCTTGTTGTCACAGAACATGTGCAGGACACAAAGATCTCATCCTTTAGTTCTTACAGGTTTCACTATAAAATGTAACACTGTTATTTAAAACCCACTATGTTTACATGTTGATAAACCACACAGTTTTGAATCAAGCAATCCAAACTTCATATCATGTTGAAATTTATAACTTATTCTAGACCATTTGGACTCTTATTTTCACTATTTCAATTCCTACTCACATCTATAGATTAGAAAAACTTTATTATATATTCCTTGGAAGAAAGGCCTGGTGATCTCCTTTCAACAAATCAACCATTGACAAACCTATGGAATACAGCTTTACTCTTATACATATGAGGTCACCATGAGTCAGAATTGACTTGATGACAATCTTAATTATTTTAAATAATGCATGTTGCAAAATAGCTATCAGTATAGTTTGTGTACATCTAATGTTCCTAAACCAGGGGTTCCCAACCACCCTATCAATTAGACAATTAGGAGTTGCTCAAAATATGTAGCCTTTATTATGTGTATAACGCTCCTGGTGGTGCAAATGGTTTACGCTTGACTACAGCCACTCCTCGGAAGGAAGGTTGGGCAATCCTACTTCCGTAGTGATACTGCCTCGGAAACCCAAGGAGGGGTCGCTATGAGTCGGGGCCGACTCGACGGCACATAACAACAACAACAACAACAACAACTAGCCTAAAGGACATGGTTTGAACCCACTCAGAAGAAAGAGAAGAACCCACCAAGAAAGAGAGCCTTGGCACTCTGCTTCTGCAAAATGGATTGCTGTGAGTCTGAATTGACTTGATAGCATCAGGTCTCTTTCACTTTATTATTTATATAACCACCCATATATTATCTAGGTGTGGACTGTGGAAAAGTCATACTTAGTACCCTCACCTATCAAGTAGGTGGAAGAAACAGACAGGTTCAGAACCATTACCCTAAACTAAGAAGTCAAGAAAAGAATTTAGAATAGCTTGCATTCAAAAGCAAAAACAAGTAAGAATATACATGAAACTGAGGCACGGTGGATTGGTTGATTCCCTGATATCACTGGCACCAAGAAAATAAATGTCCTTTATGATGATGAATCTTCTGTATCACAGTAGTTTATGTACTTTAAGGAGGTCAAATTGTGAAATCAAAAGGAACAAAGGAAATGACAAAACTTACTTTCTGTCATCCAAAAAAATCAGAAATCAGACTTGGTTTTTAGAGTAATTTTGTTGACAGCAGAAGATGCCTCATTTTAAGATCTCACTAAAGAATCATCATTAATTGTTACGTGTGTACATATCCCTCTAACTTAGCTCTAAAAACCTTTCACATTGATAATATACTTTTCCAAATGGTTTTACTGTAACTTCATTTAAAGATTTAAATACACAGAGAACTTAGACCAGTCATTTGCCCTTCCAAGGTATATATACACATATGTATGTATGTGCACACACACACACGTTTTTGTTAGTTGTCATAGAATTAGCTCCCACTCATGATGGTATTATGTATAACGGAACAAAACATTGCCCATTGCCTAGACCTGTGCTATCATCATGATTGTTGGTATGTCTGAATGCAGTATACATACACATACATATGTGTGTGTGTGTGTATATATATATATATATATATGTATATACATACACACACATTTATAGGTATATATACACATATGTACAAGCATATACGTATCAGTGTATGTGTGTGTATATATATATCTATTAAGCTTTGCTGAAAAGAAAAAAAAAACTACAAATAGCAGAGTTTTTAAAAAATGCCTCTTTGCAATTTCCTACAAGCACCTAACAGGTATCTTAAGCCTGTAGATGCTTTTTTTGAAAGCTATAGTAGCTTAAACTACTCTGTTTCAGAGTGTTTCATTAAATGAAATAAGCAGCCAGTTATATACAGACCAATTACAAACCTCACTTAATAAGCACTATATATTAATTTGGGAGCTCTGGTGGTGTAGTGCCTAAGGCATCTGACTGCTAACCAGAAGGCTGGTGGTTCAAA
>NW_006921668.1:1087682-1088710 GCF_000298275.1 Orycteropus afer afer | reverse complement strand
GTCATCTAATGTCCTGACTGCTGCTTCCGTTGGCATCGATTGTAGAACCAAGCAACGTGAACTCTTTGACAAACTTGGACTTAAAGCCTCCAAATTTTAAGAATAAACTCTTGTTTGTTAAGGTCATCCTATTTATGGTATTTTCTTGTCAGAGCGGCACTAGGTAACCAAAACATATATTAATCTAAGATAAAATAAACAAATTTAAATCTGATTTCTTCATTTAAATACTTTTTATAAACTGTTAGCAATGGTTCTCATTTAAGACATATTCAAATTCAATTCACCACAGAATACAGATAATTTATTTTAGTCACAAATGAACATGAAAATATTAGGAGTTAAATCATATGGAGTTCATAAAAGCACTCTGTTTCAGTAACTTAAAGAAGGCCATTAAACTCAGTGAAAGATGATGCTTAGTCAATCCTCAAACGTCCAAGAGCCAAAAACATGTAAAGTTTCAGTTCCATTTTCCCCAGGTGTATCACTGCCATAGAGAACAATTTACAGAAATGATCCACAACTTGATCAGCCTTAATGTCTAAGTTTCCATACAAAGTTAAACATTAATCTTCTCTACAAGTGCAAAGTTTTAAAGATGTGACCAAACAAAGTATTGTAGAAATAGAGTTTAGGAAAGACTAAAATTCTAGACATAAACCTAAGAAGGGAGAAACAAGAGAAAATTTACAAGTTGTTTGTTCCACAAGGGAATATCACTCTCCAGTGAGACTGCTCTGAAAGGGATAACAATATGAGGTCCTGAAGAAAGTGGGAGAAAAATGTGGAACAAAACTCAAAATCATCTTTGGGTGAAGAGACAGGCAATGTACCAAATGTGAGTGACCAATATGGCAACATGGAGGATGAGAAAGATGTAGAGAGGTACATGGGAGGTACAGACAACAAATATGAACCCTTTTGTACATACAGTACTGTGTTGTCAGTGAAGGCAAACATGGGTATATGGATGGATAGATGGGTGGACAGGCTAAACGATTAGGTATGTCTATGAAATGGGGAGT
>NW_006921668.1:1082516-1086737 GCF_000298275.1 Orycteropus afer afer | reverse complement strand
AAAAAAAAAAAAAAAAACCTCAAAATCATCAAAAAAGGCCAGGCTTATTGGTCTGATGGTCTGGTGAGAACACTTCCATCCTCCAAGACATGGCCCTTAGTCACCCTTCAAGCCTGGAACTGAACTCATTACTGTGTCTCAACTTTAAGACAAAAAGACAGACAGGCTTATGAGGTGAACAATAACACCAGAGAGGTATGCACTCCTTAGAACAATCAACAATATGAGATCAAAAGGGCAGCATTTGCCCAGAAATAAAGTTCAAAAGGCAGGAAGGGATTGGAAAGAAGGATAAATGGAAATGGTAAACACAGGGAGGAAGTGGGAAAAGCGCTGTTTCATTGTGGGATTACAATCAATGTCAAGAAACAAAACTTGTATGAATTGTTGAATGGAAAACCAATTTGGTCTTTACATTTTCCCCAAAATCATGAGTTTAAATCAATCAATAAAGGCAAGCTCATAGGGCCTGTTTGCCAGGTCATTGTGCCCCATGCAAAATAAATAATGTTCAAAAGAATACAAGCCCTTATTGTTGCTCCATAAAAAGCTTAGACAATATTATTCGTAATATATAAATGTTTTAAAAAGCTCTGAGTTCTGAAATTGGCCACCACCCAATATATAGGCAATTTTTAAATATTGCTAAACTTTAACTCAATGTTTTCACACATTTGAGGTTGACCTGAAGATTTTCTTGCCCATTAACAGTCTGCGAAGTTAGTAACCCTCATATCAACCTTTGAGAAACTACATAAAATCTTGGTAATATAGCATTGATTTGGGATCTTTTAAGAAATGATATAGAAGGAGAATTCACAGGGCAATAGGCAGAAAATTGTTCAGGAATATTTAAGACATTTAAGATAATATGCAATAGATGTGAGTAAAAAATATTAACAGTGTAACAAGAGTATAATCCTCTGTTATTCTTGGCATGACGAAAGCATCCTCTTATCAAATAGTTTCAGATTATTTCATCAGTTCTACTGATGTCATTTCATCCAAGCTTCTTCACCATAGAGTGGTGATAAAATTTAAATCTTCTAAACTAACCTTCCTCATTATAATCTCTTTTCTCTAATGCAAACCACTAAACCAAACCCATTGCTGGTAAGTTCGCTCCGACTCACAGCAATCCTGAATTACTTCTTTAATCTACTGCTTCCCATATTTAGTGTGTACATGAATTGCCCAGGGATCTTGTTTAAAATAATGGTGAGAATGTTTGCACAAGTTGAAGAATGTAATCAATATACATGCAGAAATTGTTGAAATGGTGTGTGAATTATATTTGTACCAAAACAAAATAAAGGAAAATGTAGGCTCTTATTTAGGTCTGGGGTGGTCTGAAATTCTTCATTTTTAACAAGCTCACAAGTAATACTGATGCAACCATACTTTGAGTAACAAAGATCTAATCCATTCTGCAAGCCACTCTTCCTAAAACACCACTTCTCTGTAATTACCTCTTCAGGAATCTACGTTAACTCAGAGTGTGATGTATAAACTCATCCACATTCAATTAACAGCCCAAAACTTCATTCTGGCCCACTTTGGTCTTTCTCCTAACTTCTATATTCTTTCCTTGTCCCCTTTTTTGGGAAGGTAAAATATATATACAGTGAAGTACAGATTTTAAATATACAATTCAGTGACTTTGATAAATGTACACACTTACATAATCACCACCCAAAAAAGATATACAACATTGTCATCACATCACACACACCGAGTTGGACACAACTCTACAAATGCCCTTCCACCTTTCCATTGCCTTCCATTGTCCTTTAAGACTCTACTAAAGCTTTTTTTTTCTCAAAGCATACCCCACATTCACTCCCATACCTCAATCTAAATTACTACCATTGTAAAGACTGTTATTACTGTCTCTTACTGAACTACTGCAGCAGACATCTTGCAGATCTATCTCTGTACTTGGGCTCCCCCCACACAGTGTATTATCCTGGAGTAGCTGGAGTGATTTTTTAAAATCATAAATAAAATCAGGTCACTCCCTTGCTTAAAACCCACCAATGGCTTACCATCCCACTTGCAAGAAATCGAAATGCCTTTTGCTACATCACAAAGCCACTGTTTTGACCATATCTCTTGCTACTTTTCCCATTCTCTATACCCTGGTCATACTCCAACACAGTGATTTTTTTCCCACCTAAGGGGCTGCATTAATTATTCCCTCCGCTATTCCCATCACCTTTATATGCTATTCCCATTATCACCTTTATATGACTGACTACTTTTTTGTCATTCAGATCTCAACTTCAAAGTCACCTCCTTAAAAAGTTTTCCCTAACCACACAATCTAATGTATCCCCTCAGTCACTCTCTTACACAAACCCTACTTTCATTCTCTACATACCGTCTATCATTGGTATGTATCTTATTTATGTATTGTTGTTGTCTTCCCCCAAGAACATAAGCTTCTTGATTATGGAACTTGTCTATAGTGTTCATCATTATATCTCTGGCACATAAAACGATACCCAGCCTAATTTAAGGAGATGGTCAATAAAGTTTGCTAAATAAATATGTTAACATAGTTATAGTACATATTTATACTATGCAAATGGAAGTGGTGTTTGTCCCCAAAGACATGATCTCCCATTTCATACTTTTTAAATTTTTTTACTGAACTTTATTGAGATATAATTTATATAAATAAAATAAACCTCTCTGCATGTTTAGTTTGACAAGTCCTGACAAATTGTTACCATTACAATAAAGATACAGAACAATTTCATAGCTTCTTCATCCCCTTTTACATCATGGGTATGCATGTATCTGTTCGTGTCATAGTTCTGATTTCGCTAGGATATATATCTACTGGTAGGATTGCTGGATCATATGGTATTTCTATTTCCAGCATCTTAAGGAAGCACCATGCTGTTTTCCATAGTATGATTTTACAGTTTGATTGCCAGTAAATGAAAATTCCAATCGCTCCACATGCTCACCAGCATATGTTGGTTTCTGTTTTCTGAACTTTTCTATTCATTCTGGGGTGATACAATATCTCATTATTGTTTTGATTTATATCTCTCTGATGGCTAATCATCACATTTCTTCATGTAGTTGTTGGCCACCTGAAAGTGTTCTTTAGTGAAATGTCTGTTCATGTTCCCTGTCCATATTTTAATTGGATTTTTGTTTTGTCTTTTTGTTGTTGAGTTGTTGAACTGTTCTATAATTTGAGAGATTAGTCCCTTGTCCAATATGTCCTTGTCAAAATTTTTTCCCAAGTCTATAGGTTCTCTTTTTACTCTTTTGGTGAAATCTTTTGATGCACATAAATATGTAATTTTTGGAAGGTCCCAGTCGTCTAGTTTGTCTTTTGCTATTCGTGTATTTTAAATTGTTTGACAGTGTATTTATACCTTCCATTAGGGCACCTAAGTTTGGCCTGTTTTTTTTCTTTGATGACTTGTATAGTTTTAAGTTTTACATTTAGGTGTTTGATCTATTTTGAGTTAGTTTTTGTGTATGGTGTGAAATACGGATCATGTTTACTTTTTCTGCAAGTTAGATAGCCAGTATCCCCAACACCATTTATTAAAGACACTCATTCTCATTTAATGAGTTTCAGCCCTTTGTCAAAGATCAGCTGTGCATGTTGTTGTTGTTGTTGTTATGTGCCCTCGAGTCAGACCCGACTCATAGCGACCCCTCCTTGGGTTTCAGAGGCAGTATCACTACGGAAGTAGACTGCCCCATCTTCCTTCTGAGGAGTGGCTGGTGGGTTTGAACCGCCAGCCTTCTGGTTAGCAGTCAAGTGCCTTAGGCACTATGCTACCAGAGCTCCCCAGCTGTGCATAGGCGGATGGATTTACTTCTGGGTTCTCTATTCTGTTCCATTGGTCTATTTAACTGTAATTGTACTAGTACCAGGCTGTTTTGACTATTATTCTGTATAGTAAGTTTTCAGGTTGGGAAGTATGAGGCCTCCTACTTGGTTGTCCTTTAGTAATGCTTTGTTTATATAGGGTCTCTTTCCATGTAATTTGTATTTCCATCTCCTGAAAGAATGATGCTGGAATCTGGATAGGGATTGCTGGGGGTGGTATCGACATTTTCACAATGCAAAGTCTTCATATTGATGAGCATGGTATATTCTTCCATTTATGTAGGCCTCTTTTGGTTTCTTTTTTTTTTTAGAATTTTCTTTTTCTTTTTTTTTTTTATTAGGATTTTGGTGAAGATTTA
>NW_006921668.1:1066114-1067527 GCF_000298275.1 Orycteropus afer afer | reverse complement strand
GGTTTCCAAGGCAGTATCACTATGAAAGTAGTTTGCTCAACTTCCTTCCAAGGAGTCGCTGGTGGGTTTGAAGCTCTGGACTTCTGGTTAGCAGTGAAATGCCTTAGGCACTATGCCACAATTTGCCCCTGGTTTTTCCTTGAGGAACTTCATAGTTTTAGGTTTCACATTTAAGTCTTTGTTCCATCTGGAGGTAGTTTTTGGGTATGGTGTGAGGTACAGATCTTGTTTCATTTTTCTGCCAATGGATATCCAGTTTTGCCAGAACCATTTATTAAACAGACATTCTCTTCCCCATTTAATGGATTTCAGCCCTTTGTCCAAGATCAGGTCACCATAGGTTGATAGATCTATATTTGGGTTCTCAATTCTATTCCATTGGTCTGTGTGTCTGTCATTAAACCAATACCAGACAGTTTTGACTTCTGTGGCTGTATAGTAGGTTTTGAGGTCTGGCAGTGTGAGACCTCCTACTTTGTTCTTCTTCTTCAATAGTGTTTTGCTTATCCAAGGTCTCTTTCCTTTCCATATAAAATTAGTGATTGTTTTTTCCATATCCTTAAAGAATGTTGATGGGATCTGAATTGGAATTGTATTGAATGTATAGATTGCTTTGGGTAGAATTGGCATTTTCACAATGTTCAATCTTCCTATCCATGTGCATGGTATGTTCTTCCATTTGTGTAGATCTCTTATGGTTTCTTGAAGTAGTCTTATATAGTTTTCTTTGTATAGGTCTTTTGTGTCCCTTGTAAGATTTATTCCCAAGTAGTTTATTTTTTTGGTAGCTATTGTAAATGGTATCAATTTCCTTATTTCTTTTTCAGCAGTCTCTTTGCTGGTGTAGAGGAATCCAGCTGATTTTTGGATGTTGATCTTATATCCTGCGACGTTGCTAAATCTCTCAATTAGTTCCAGTAGATTTTTGACTGAATCTCTTGAGTTTTCTAGGTATAGGATCATATCATCACCAAATAGGGATGGTTGACTTCTTCCTTAGCAATTTGGATGTCTTTGATTTCCTTTTCTGGCCTTATTGGACTGGCTAAGACTTCTAGTACAATGTTGAATAGAAGTAGTGATAGAGGACATCCTTGTCTGGTTCCTGTTTGCAAGGGGAATGGTTTCAGTCTCTCTACATTGAGAATAATGTTGGTTGTTGATTTTGTATATATGTCCATTATTATTTTGAAGAATGTCCCTTCTATTCCTATTTTGCTGAGAGTTTTGATCAGGAATGGGTGTTGGATGTTATCAAATGCTTTTTCTTTATCAATTGACGTGATCATGTGGTTCTTCTCCTTTGTTTTATTTATGTGGTAGTTGACATTGATTGTTTTTCTAATGTTGAACCGTCCTTGCATACCTGGTATGAACGCCACTTGGTCATAATGAATGATTTTCTTGATATGC
>NW_006921668.1:1061944-1064949 GCF_000298275.1 Orycteropus afer afer | reverse complement strand
TTATTAAGGCTTGCTTTATGGCCTAACATATGGCCTGTCATGGAAAATGTTACATGTGCACTGGAAAAGAATGTATATTTTGCTGTTGTTGGGTGAAGTGCTCTGTAGATGTCTATAAGTTCAAGTTGGTGGATTGTATTGTTTAGCTCATCTAAGCCACTCCTTGGAAGGGAGGTTGGGCACTCTACTTCTGTAGAGATACCACCTTGGAAACCCAAGGAGGGGTCGCTATGAGTCAGATCTGACTTGTCGGCAGTGAGCTTGAAAGGGTGTCTTTGTTGAGTTTCTTTCCCGTTGTTCTAGCTTTCATTGAAAGGGTGTATTAAAGTCTCCCACTATAACTGTGGAGTCATCTATTTGCCTTTTCAACTCTTTTAAAGTCTGATTTATGTATTTTGGGGCTCTTTAATTGGGTCCATGGATATTTATTATGGCCATATCTTCTTGTTGAACTAATCCTTTAATAATAATGTCCTTCCTTTTCTCATATGGTGGTTTTTGTCTTAGGTCAGTTTGATCAGAAATTAATATTGCTACTCCTGCTCTCCATTGGTTGCCACTTGCTTGATATATCTTTTTCTAACCTTTGATTTTTAGTCTATTTTTGTCTTTGTCTTTAAGGTGTGTCTTGTAGACAGCATATTGATGGGTTATGTTTTCTTTCCAGTCTGCAACTCTCCATCTCTTGAGTAGTGCATTTAATTCATTAACACTCAGTTAATTATCGACAAGTATGAATTGGTTGCTGTCATTTTGTTATGTGTTTTTTCATGGTGTCCCTGGTTTCTTTGTTCCATATAATTTTCTGTGCTGAGCTCATTTTGTTTATGAATCATGTTATCATTTCCTTTGTTGCTGTTGTTTTAGTAGTTGCTAAATATTTGTGCTTGTCCTCTTTTTTATTGTGATGTGAAGGTTTATCATTTTTCTTTGAAGTTACCCTGTGATTTATAATTTTCTCCCCAAGTTTAGAACAGTCCATGTGATCTTGCAACTCTCTTGACTTCCTCACCATTTAGAAGTTCCATAACTACACTATTTCCCCCCTCTTTTTGGTTTGTAGTTGTCCTCATTTACCAATTGATGTCTCTGGTTCCCTGTTTTCAATATTGTATGTGTATTTTACTTTGTATATGTCCATAATTGTGTTGGTTTCTGGGTTATGTCATGTTGTGTATTAATGGTTGGTTGATTTTTTATATTGGTTCTCTGTTCAAAGGACTCCCTTAAGTATCTCTTGTAAGGTTGGTCTGGTTTTAACAAATTCCCTTAATTTCTGCTTATCTGGAAATCTCCTAATTTCACATCATATTTGAGGGACAATTTTGCTGGGTACATAAGTCTTGGTTGCAAATTTTTCTCTATCAGGGTTTTATATATACCATTCCATTGTCTTCTTGCTTGCACAGTTTCTGCTGAGAAATCACAGCTTATTCTTATTGGTTGTCCTTTGTAAGTCATTTTGTTTTTCCCATGCACTTTCTGGATTCTTTCTTTGTCTTTGTCTTTGATGAGTTTGATGATGATATGTCTTGGTGATTTTCTTTTTGGGTCTATCCTGTTTGGGGTTCATTGGACTTACTGAATGGATATATTTTCATTTTTCTTCATATGAGGGAAGTTCTCCTCAAGCAAATCTTGGACAGTTTTCTCAGTGGTTTTATATTTCTCTTCCTGTTCTGGAATTTCGATTACATGTAGTTTATTCCTTTTGATGGTATCCCACATGAACCTTAGGCTTTGTTCATTTTGTTTTGATCTTTATTCTGATTGATCCCTTTCCAAAGAATTATTCAGTTATTTTTCTTCAATCTCATTAATTCTGTCATCCATTGATTCAGTTCTACTCCTTTGTCCTTTCAATGTGTTATCTATTTCTGAAAATTTAGTATTTATCTTCTGGATTTCTATCTGTAGATTTTGTATCATTTCTAATTTTTCATTTATTTTCTCATTTTGTTCTTGTGTTTTCTTCCAAAATTGACTAGACTTTTGTCTGTTTTCCTTAATTTTGTCAGTGTTTTCATTGATCTGTCTCTCGATCCTTTGAAGATAACTAAAGATAATTCTTTTGAATTCCTTATCAGAGAGTTCCAATGCTGCTTCTTCCTCAGGGATGTATTCTGGGTCTGTATCCTGCTCCCTTCCTCCCACACTTTATCTTGCTTCTTTGTATGGACTTTGATGGTCTGTTCTCTCTGAGACATTATGGAGTTGCTGTATTTAGATATCTGTTAACTGTTTGTGAAGAGCAGTTATTGGTGAGTCAGGCTCTTCTTGGTGGTCATTTATCATTGGCCAGTTGGTGGAGAAGGAAGTGGTGGCTCTCACTCAGTAATGAAGCTGCAGGAGGTGCAGGTGTAGTTGTGTCATATGGTCACTGTTGCTGTCTCCCACTCAGTTAGACAAAAACAACAATTGAATAAACATCAAAAAAGTAAAAGCAGGTTTACAAAAAAAAAAAACACCATGTAAACACACAGGAACAATAACCCCCCCAAAAAAAGAAAAGAAAGAAATGCCTGCAACTTCTGGGGAGAAAGCAATGAGAGAAAAAAAAAGTAGAGTAGAAGAATAAAGAAGAAAAAATGTGAAAAGTGCAAAAAGAAAAACAAGGAATGGGGTTAACCATAAGAAAGAAAAAAATGGGAACCAGGAACAGGGAAGAGAGAGAAAGCTGAAAAGTAGAACCTAGGAAGGGAAGAATAAATAATAATAAAAAGGACAATAATAATAATAATAACTTTAAAACAGACAAAAACAAACAAAAGGAAAAAAAATCTGGACAGGGTGGGGCAGGGCACCCAGGCTCTACCCAAGCTCACAAACTGGGATGGAATTCCTACATGCCCAGAAGGTGGGTGGGAGTCAGGGATGGCCACACCTCCATTCACCAAAAGGGTGTGGGGTATAAGAGTGTCAAGGGGAATATCCTACCTTCCAGTTGTTGATGTCCAGAATGTCCTAGTGGTTCCTGGAAAGTGGAGCCTATTCTTAAATCCCTG
>NW_006921668.1:1059833-1061389 GCF_000298275.1 Orycteropus afer afer | reverse complement strand
CCAATGGTCATAGAGTACATTCCAACTCATAGCAATCCCCATTGGGTTTCCAAGGCTGTAAATCTTCACGGAAGATCACCTCCTCTTCTTTGTGGGAAGAACCTGGTAGGTTTGAACCACCAACTTTCTGGTTAGCAGCCAAATGCCTTACCCACTTCGCCACCAGAATTCCTTTTTCTTTATATGGGTCTTTTCTATCTCTAGTTAGATTTATTTCTAAATACTTCTATCCTTCAGGTGGCTATTGCAAATGGTACTGTTTTCCTGACCTCCTTTTCTGATTTCTCAGTGTTAGCATAGATGAATCTGACTGGATTTTGTATGATAAACTTGTACTCTGCCACTTTGCTGGATCCTTTTTTAGTGCCAGTAGTTTTCTTGTTGAGTCTCTGGAGTTTTCTAGGTATAGGACAATACATCTGCAAATAGAGTTAGTTGGACTACATTGATTGTTTTTTCCAATGTCAAACCACCCTTGAATACCTGGTATGAATGCCACTTGGTTACAGTCTATTATTATTATTATTATTATTATTATTATTTGACATCTTGTTAGATTTTATTGGGTAGGATTTTGTGGAGAATTATTGCATCTTTGTTTATGAAGAATATTGGTCTATAATTTTCCTTTTTAATATTGTCTTTGTCTGGTTTTTATATCATAGTTATACTTGCTCCATAGAATGAGTCTTGAGTATTCCATCCTTTTTTTTTCTGGAATAGTTTTGAGTAGAATTGGTGCCAACTCTTCTCTGAATGTGTAGTAGAATTTCATAGAAGCTGTCTGGGGCAGTACTTGTGTGTGTGTGTGTGTGTGTGTGATCTGTTCAGTGTCTTCTCTTGTTGTGGCTCTTTTCAAACTTTATATCTCAGATTGTGTTAATTTGAGTAGGTAGTGTGTTTCCAGAAACTTATACATTTCTTCAAGGTTTTCAAATTTGTTGGAGTATAGTTCTTTATAGTCTTCATAGTATTCTTTATCTTTAAACTTCAGGTGATTCTATTTTATTTCTAATTCATGTTATTTGTATCTTCCCTTTCTTTTCCTTTGTGAAATTTGCCAGTGGTTTCTCAACTTTATTACCCCTTTCAAAGAACCAATTTCAAGTGTTCTTAATTTTTCTGCCATTTTTGTTTCTTTTACTTCTGCTTGAATGTTTATTATTTCTTTTCTTCTGGTGACTATGGGTTTTTTTTTTATATTATTATTATTTTGTTGTTGTTCTTTCTCTAATTGTTGGTGATGCTGGATTAAGGTGTTGATTTTGATTCTTTCTTCTAAATTGTCTTCTGGGCACTGCTTTTGAATTGTCCCAAATATTTTGCTGTTGTTTTTTCATTTTTCTTTGATTCAAGGAAGTTTTTTTATTTCATAGATTTTAAGCAGGGTGTTATTCAGCTTCCTTTTTTTTTTTTCCTCTTGATCTTCTTGCTGATTTCTAATTTATAGTGTTGTAATCTGAGAACACCAATGACTGAAAACCAGAGGAATTGTGGATAACATCAAGAATATCATCCATGAAGAATGCAAAAGGTCATTAAAAAGACAGGGAAGG
>NW_006921668.1:1037298-1059228 GCF_000298275.1 Orycteropus afer afer | reverse complement strand
AACAATATCATTAATATCATATGCAAGTAAATTTTGCTGAAGGTAATTCAAAGGCAGTTGCAGCAGTATATTGACAGGGAACTTCCAGAAATGCAAGCTGGATTCAGAAGAGGACATGGAACAAGAGATATCATTGCTGATGTCAGATGGATCTTGGCTGAAACTAAATACAAGAATTATGTTTTTTTTGTTGTTGTTGATTACGCAAAGGCATTTGACTGTATGGGTCATAACAAATTATGGATAATATTGAGAAGAATGGAAATTCTAGAACACTTAATTGTGCTCACAAGGAACCTGTACATGGATGAGTAGTCTGTTGTTCAAACAGAATAAGAGGATACTGCATGGTTTAAAATCAGGAAAGGAATGTGTCAGGGTTGTATCCTTTCACTATACCTATGCAATCTGTATGATGAGCAAGCAAATAATCCAAGAAGCTGAACTATAAGAAGAAGAACACACCATCAGGATTGGATGAAGACTCATTAACAACCTGCAATATACAGATGAGACAACCTTGCTTGCTGAAAATGAAGATGACTTAAAGCACTTGCTGATGAAGACTAAAGACTACAATCTGCAGTAATGGATTACACCTCAACATGAAGAAAACAGAAATCCTCACAACTGGACCAATAAGCTGCCTCATGATAAATGGAGAAAAGATTGAAATAGTCAAAGATTTCATATTACTTGGTTCCACAATCAACACCGTTGGAAGCACAGTCAAGAAATAAATGACGTATTGTAGTGGGCAAATCTGCTGCAAAAGACCTCTTCAGAGTGTTGAAGAGCAAAGATGTCTCTCTGAAAACTAAGGTGCACCTGACCCAAGCCATGGTATTTTCAATAGCCTCATATGCCTGTGAAAGCTGGAAAATATATAAGGAAGACCGAAGAAGAGTTGACACTTTTGAGTTGTGGTGTTGGAGAAGAATGCCTAAGGTAACATGGACTGCTAGAAAAATTAACAAATATCTCCTGGAAGAATGCAGCCAGAAAATGCCTTGGAAGCAAGAATGGCCAGAATTCCTGTCACCTACTTTTATCATGTTGTCAGAAGGGACAATTCCCTGGAGAAGGATATCATGCTTGGTAAACTGAAGGGTCAGTGAAAAGGGGGAGGGCCCTCAACAAGATGGATTGACAAGTGGCTGCAATGATGGGCTCAAGTGTAGCAAGGATTGTGAGGATGGTGCAGGATGAGGCAGTGTTTCATTCTGGTATACAAAGTTTCACTATGAGTTGGAGCTGACTCCAGGGCACCACCCAACAACAATGTATCTGTCTGAGATAGTGCTGAAAAATGAGCCCCTCTGCTTGGAAGTCACTCAAAATACTATTGTGGAAGAACTGCCTCCCCAAAGTAGTTGACCTTACTGACATGGATGGAGCAAAGCTTTGGGAACTTTCATTTGCTGAGGGGCATGACTCAAAATAGGAAGAACAGCTGCAACTATCCATCATTAATAAGAATGTAGGGGCTCTGGTAGCAAAGTTCCAAGGCACTTGACTGATAACCAGAAGGGTGGTGGTTCAAACTCACCAGCCACTCCTCGGAAGGAAGGTTGGGCAATCTACTTCTATAGTAATACAGCCTCGGAAACCCAAGGAGGAGTTGCTATGAGTCAGGTCCAACTCAACGGCACATAACATCAGAACGTTGAATGCACAAAGTATGAATGTAGGAAAATTGGAAGTTGTAAAAAATTAAATGGAGCACATAAAGATTGATAACCCAGGCATTAGTCAGCTGAAGCGGACTGGTTTTGGCCATTTTGAATCAGACAGTAATATGATCTATTATGCTGGGAATGACAAATTGAAGAGGAATGGTGTGGCATTCATCGTCACAAAGAATGTTTCAAGATCTATCCTGAAGTACCATGCTGTCAGTGATAGGATAGTATCCATACACCTATAAGGAAGACCAGTTAATAAAACTATTATTCATATTTATACACCAACCACTAAAGCCAAAGATGAAGAAATTGAACAGTTTAACCATCTTCTGCAGTCTGAAATTGACCAAACTTGTAATCAAGATGTATTGATTATTATTGGTGATTGGAATGCAAAAGTTGGAAACAAAGAAGCATTATCAGTAGTTGGAGCATATGGCTTTGGTGACAGAAATGATGCCAGAGATCGTATGATATAATTTTGCAACAGCAAAGACTTATTCATTGCAAATACCATTTTTCAGCAACATAAACAGCAGCTATACATGTGGACCTCACCAGATGGAAAACACAGGATAGATCAACTAAATCTGTGGAAAGAGGTGTTGGAGCTGCTCGGTATCTTCAGCCAAAACAAGGCCAGGAGCTGATTTTGGAACATCATTAATTGCTTATATGCACGTTCAAGTTGAAGCTGAAGATAATTGAAACAAGTCCACAAAAGCCAAAATATGGTCTTGATTATGTCCCACCTGAGTTTAGAGACCATGTGAAGAATAGATTTGACACATTGAACACCAATGACTGAAAACCAGAAGAATTGTGGGATGGAATCAAGAACATCATTCATAAAGAAAGCAAAATTTCATTAAAGAGACAAGAAAGGAAGAAAAGACCAAAATGGATGCTAGCAGAGACTCTGAAACTTGTTCTTGAATGGAGAGTAGCTAAAGCAAATGGAAGAAATGACAAGATAATAGAGCTGAATAGAAGATTTCAAAGAGCAGCTTGAAAAAGACAAAGTCAGTTATTATAATGAATTGTGCAAAGACCTGGAGTTAGAAAACCAAAAGGGAAGAACATGCTCAGCATTTCTCAAGCTGAAAGAACTGAAGAAAAGATTCAAGCCTCAAATTGAAATATTGAAAGTTTCTATGGGCAAAATATTGAATGACACAGGAAGCATCAAAAGAAGATGGAAGGAATACACAATCACTGCACAAAAAAGAATTGGTTGATGTTCAACCCTTTCAAGAGGTGGCATATGATCAAGAACCAATGGTATTGAAGGAATAAGTTGAAGCTGCACAGAAAGACTTGGCAAATAGCAAGCCTCCAGGAAGTGATAGAAGAGCTGTTGAGATGTTTTGAAAAATAGATGCTACACTGGAGGCACTTACTTGTCTATGCCAAGAAATTTGGAAAACAGTTATCTGGCCAACTGACAGTAAGAGATCCACATTTATATCCATTCCAAAGAAAGGTGATCGCACAGAATGTGGAAATTATCAAACAATGTCATTAATATCACATGCAAGTAAAATTTTGCTGAAGATAATTCAAAAGTGGTTGCAGCATTATATTGATAAGAGTACTTCCAGAAATGCAAGCTGAATTCAGATTAGGATATGGAACAAGGGTTATCATTGCTGATGTCAGATGGATCTTGGCTGAAAGCAAAGAATACCAAAAAGATGTTTATTTGTGTTTTATTGACTATACAAAAGCATTCAACTGTGTGGATCATAACAAATTATGGATAACATTGTTTTAGGCTAGGTTCTCTAGAGAACCTAGTAAAGCTTATATGTATATAGAGAGAAACTTATCTGAGGAAAATGGCTCACACAGTATAGAGGCTGGCAAGTCCCAAGTTCCAAGATTAAACATCAAGCTAGAGGCTTTTCCAGACTCATGCAGATGCAGGGGCTGATAAACCCAAGACTGGCAGGCAGCATAATGGCTGTTGACTTTAGTAGAAGACGAATCCAAGACCACCAGGCAAAATGATGGATTGTTCTATCACAGGACAGTTTTAGCCAGCACAACAGGATTCTGATCCACAGAAGGTTCCAGACTTTTCCCAGGACATTATGTATATGTGTATATATATATATACATATACATATATATATACATATACATACATACATGTGTGTGTATATGTATGTGTGTATGTGTATATATATATATATATATATATATATATATAAAGCAGGCCACACCCTAAAGAAACTCCCTTTCAATTGATTGGCTGCTCAAAGCATATACATCAGATCTCATCATGGGAATAACCACATCACAACTGCTAAAAACATTCAGAATCATGGTCCAGCCAAGGTGACACACAACCCCAACAATCACAATTGTGAAGAATGGGAATTCCAGAACACTTAATTGTGCTCATAAGGAACCTTTACACACACCAGGAGGCTGTCGTTTGAATAGAACAAGGGGATACTTTATGGTTTAAAGTCAGGAAGGGAGTGTGTCAGGGTTGTATAATTTCATGGTACTTATTTAATCTGTATGGTGAGTAAATAATCTGAGAAGCTGGAGTACATGAAGAAGAACATGGCATCAGGATTGACGGAAGACTGATTGACAACCTGTGATATGCAGATGACACAACCTTGCTTGCTGAAAGTGAAGATGACTTGAAGCACTTACTGATGAAAATCAAAAACTACAGTCTGTGGTATGGATTATACCTCAACATACAGAAAATGAAAATCCTCACAACTGGACCAATAAGCTGCCTCATGATAAATGGAGACAAGACTGAAGTTGTCAAAGATTTTATATTACTTGGATCCACAGTCAATACCTATGGAAGCAGCAGTCAAGAAATCAGACATCATATTGCACTGTGCAAGTCTGCTGCAAAACACTTCTTTAAAATGCTGAAGAGCAAAGATGTCTCTTTGAAGACTAATGTGTGCCTAACCCAAGCCATGGTATTTTCAATAGCCTTATATGCATGTGAAAGCTGGAAAATGGAAAAAGGAAGACCGAAAAGGAGTTGATGCTTTTGAGTTGTGGTGTTGGTGAAGAATACTGAAAATATCTTGGACTGCCAGAAAAACTAACAGATCTTTCCTGGAAGAAGTGTAACCAGAATGCTCCTTGCAAGTGAGAACAGCCAGATTTTGTCTCACCTACCTACTTTGGTTATGTTGTCAGAAGAAACCATTCCCTGAGAAGGATAGCATGTTTGATTAAGTGGAGGATCAGTGAAAAAGGGGAAGATTTTCTCAACAAGATGGATTGACACAGTGACTGCAATGACAGGCTCAGGTATAGCAAGGATTGTGAGGATGGCACACGAGCAGACACTGTTTCTTTCTGTTGTACATAGGGTCCCTATGAGTTGGAGCACCTCTATGGCACCTAACAACAACACATTTAGATTGATTTCCAGATGATGTTGTTGTGTGCCTTAATCTCCAATTGTTGTCTACCACTGTGGTTCATTGTCCAATGGACTTCTTGTAGCATTTCTTATAAGGTTGGTCTGGTTTTCATGAAATTCCTTAATTTCTCTTTATCTGAGAATGTTCTTATATCACCATTGTATTTTAGAGATAATTTTGCTGTGCATGTAATTCTTGGTTGGCAATTTTTTTTTTCTTTCAGGGTTTTATGTAAGTCTTTCCATAGCTTTCTTGCCTGCATGGTTTCTGCCAGAAAATCAGATCTTAATCTTATTGGTTCTCTTTTGTAGGTAACATTTTCGTTTTCCCAAGCTGCTTTCCAGATTCTTTGTCTTTGATTTTGGAAAGTTTTATGATAATATGTCTTGCTTAATTTCTTTTGAAGTCTGTCCCATTTAGGGTTCATTGAGCTTTCTTGGATGCATATCTTCTCATCTCTACAATTTTCTCAGTGCTTTTTGTCTCTTCCTGTTCTTGAATTCTAGTCATATGGAAGTTCTTTCTCTTGATGGTGTTCAACATAATTCTTAGACTTTATTCTTTTGTTTTTTTTTTTTTTTCCTGATTGTTCCTCTAACAGATCAGTATGGAAATATTTGACTTCAGTTTTGTTAATTCTGTCTTCCATTGCTTCAGTTCTCTTCCTTTGTCCTTCCAAAGCCTTATTTCTAAAATTTCAGTATTACTCTTACAGATTTGTATTGGCTATTTTGTATGCTAATTTTTTATTTGTTGTTTGTGTTCCTGAATTATTCTAGAATTGTTCTGTATTTTCCTTGATCTCTTTCTTAATCTGTTGAAGCATCCTAAATATAATTCTTTAGAATTCCTTATCAGGTAGTTCCAGTGCCATTTCTTCCTCAGGAAGTTTTTCTGGCTCAGTATTTTGTTCACTTGTTTGAGTGACCTTGTCGTGTTTCTTTATGTCAAGTGAGATTTTCTATTGTCTCCATGATATTGTGGTGTTATTGTATTTATATTTATTATTGTACGTTGGTGTGTTTCACCCAAGTTTTTTGCTTTGTTTTTATATATCCAGACAAGTGAGGCAGGCATGCTACTCTGCTTGCTTGTTTGGCACCATTTACAGCCTCACAGCCTGTCTCCTGGTGGGTGTGGTAGAGGACTGGAGTGTGTGTACAGTTCTTTGTGTAGAGAAGTTTAGGGTGGGTTGGGCTGGTACTGGCCACCATCTGTCATAAATCAAGTAGTGCAGGAGTGAGTGGTGCCATTCATAGTAGCATTTGCAGTGGGTGAGGTGGTAGGAATTGTAGGTGTGGCTAGGTAGCATGGAAGTGTTTGCTGTGTCCGGCCAGGAGGGACAAAAGGAAATGATTAAAAAATTAAAAACTTAGAAAATAATAAGGGAAGAAAAAAGGGAAAAAGAAAAGAGAAAAAAAAACAAAAAGAAGGGAAGGAAAAAAAAGGAGAAAACTGGGATAGCAAGGGGTGGGTGCCCAGTCTGCTCTGGTGCACTCTGCCAGCTACATATACACTGGGAGGGCAGGGCACTTGGTCTATGGTGGTATATTCTGCTGGCCTTGGAGGTGGCAGGGGGTAGGGCATCCAGTCCATAATGGTGTGCTCTGCCAGCCAAGGATGTGGCAGGGGCAGGGTGCACAATTGCAACATCATGTGTCTCTAATTGTAGGGTTAGCATGCATGTGACACCTGATCCACCAACCTCAGACTCAGGGTGATACTGCCCACCAGGTGGGTAGGGAGTGGCCACACTTCTAGTCACTGTGAGAGTGTGAGGGTAAGGAGGAGATCACACCTTAACTTGCTGCCAATCACCAATGTGGGCACTGGTGCAGTCCTAGGCACTCGGAGCCAGAGGAGCTCTGGTAGCATAGTGGCTAAAGCACTTGACTGCTAACCAGAAGGCTGGCGGTTCAAACCCACCAGCCACTCCTCGGAAGGAAGGTTGGGCAATCCTACTTCCGTAGTGATACTGCCTCGGAAACCCAAGGAGGGGTCACTATGAGTCGGGGCCGACTCGACGGCATATAACAACAACAACAACAACAAAAACCCAGATCAGTACACCACTTGCAATTATTCAAAATGGCCAAGTTGTGCCAGGTCAGTTGACAACATATGTCTTCTTGTTTGCCATTTTCATTCAGTTTCTTGTAATTAATATTTGATTGATTTCTTTGTCTTTTCCTTTGAAGGCCAGGTGCCAGGAACATCATGTATCTGTTTCACTTAGTTTCTCAGCTTTTTGTTATAAAGGGTCTATAGACAGTCAGTGTAGCATGTCTGCCTAGTCCAACACTTGCCTTAGCTCCTCATTAAATTTAAAGAGAAGAAGAAAGTTATTCCTAGTTATCACAAAAGATAAGATGAAACCATAAGAAAGAAAGGTAAGAAAAGAACTACTGTTTTCACTTGGGACAAAAGAATATAAAATACAGATTAAGTCAAAGGTTAATTCACATAAAGTTTAATCAGTCAAGTTAATGAAAATATCAAAACTTTTGTGTTAGTGTATGGCAGCAGAAATTTAATTTTTGTTGCAAATAATACAGTATTTGGGTTTCCTTTAGTAATAAGCTATGCTGCAGAAAGAGCAATAGCATTAAATCTTAACTCATCGGGGTCACGCTCCATAAACTTCTTGCAAACTTCTATGGCATCCTATAGGAAAAAAAATATGTAATATTTTACTTATACACATGAAATTACTTACAAATGATAATTAAGCATTTCACATTTTTTCTAATTCATACTAGTTTTATACTGCATACCTGTTTTTTCAAATGAACAAATAAACACCACCAATGCAATGAACAGTTGGTGACCTAGTTTGCTTAGTACAAAAGTAGAAGATACAGTAAGTGTTCTTTCTTTGAATGCCCTGAATTTTAACTATTAAAATGAAAATTAAATATGAAAATTAAATATTTCATTGATTATAAGCCCTGTGTCTCCTATTTTCAAATCTCTAAAATTACAGTTATTTTACAACTTATAAGTTTCTTGTATTCAATGAAGTATGTGATATGAGGAGTAACTTTTTCATTGATTGTTTCGTCTTTTTCAATTTTGACCTGTTCACACTTTTGGCTCTGATAGTTTTCTCTTTATTTGATGTACATATTTAACACCAATTCAAAATTTTCATTTTAGAGCAAGGACAAGAAAGCATACAAATATATAGAAAATTTTATACAAGTGATCTTTACAGATATTTCAAAGATGACAAGAACATTAATAACACTTAAAGTAGGTCAATAAGTTTTATCACCTTACCTCTAACAAAGTTTCATCACTAGTTTTCCCATGGTTAATTGGAAATGGTTTCCGTCCATCTGTGGAAAACAGACAAACAGCTGGATATTTAGCTGCTTGTACAGTATAATAGACTTTCAACTTCCATTTTGCTCTTTGTACAGTAAGGCAAGAAAAGTTAAAAGATATTTATAGTTTAGAAAAAGGTTATGAACCAAGTTTTTACCATCATAAATATAAAAAAAATTCTTTCTTCATTTAAAAAACTAAATCAGAAAGCTATTGAGTCTGAGCATGTTTACTCAACAAAGGAGAGTCACAAGACGACCTATTCATTACTACTTCTAATTGTGTACCATTTATTTTTTTATATCATTCATTAAATTCTGGTAGGTTAATAGACCTTAACCGAAACTTCGAGTTTTGCCATTGAGTCAATTCTGCCTCATAGCAAACTTACAGGACAGAGTACAACTGCCCCATAGTGTTTCTAACATCATAATCTTTATGGACACAGACTGCGATAACTTTTTCCAGTGAACCCTAGTGAGTGATTTTCCTTTATAAGTAAATGTTGTTTAAAATAATGTATAATTAATTTCCAATGACATTAGTACCAAGACCATTAAACAGTTGATTCAGAAATGTCAAAAGATGACAACTATATATTCTTTTATCATGATGGCAGTTTAAAGCAAACATTAATTAAGAATAATTTTTGTTATTCTGATCCAAGAAAAGGCTAACTATAACCCACAGGCAAAATCCAGCCATTGGCCCATTTTTTTGTACCTTCCTTAAACCAAGAATTTTTTTCACATTTTGTAGAGGTTATTTTAGAAAAGAAGACAGATAGAGAAAATCTGTAGCCTGAAAATCCTAACATATTTACTACGTGGCTGTTTACAAATCTTGTGGTTAAAAGCATTGAGCAATTCGAACCTCCAACTGCTCTGTGAGAGAAAGATAAGTCAATCTTCTTCCATAAAGGTTTACAGGCTTAGAAACCCTATGGGGCAGTTCTGCTCTGTCCTATAAGGTTCCTATGAGTCAGAATAGACTTGATGGCAGTGGGTGGGTGGTGGGTGGTGGCCCTTTACAGGGGGAAAAAAAAAAAGTTAAAAAGAGAAGGATCTCTAATCTGAAAGTTACAGCTGTTCCAACTACCACTATTTCAAAGCCATCATTTCCTAACAACTTAAAGTTTAATTTAAGTAAATGGCCATCCTGGAGAAGAATCCATGAGGGTCAGAGACTGTCATACACACAGAGGCCTCTACTAAAAAAGGCAGGGAAAGCTGCACCCTTTGAATGGATCATGTAACCCTGCAGCCTTGGTCAAAGAAGAGAAGGCAGTAGCCTGTGAAGCAGCCTGGTTTTATTGGTAGTGACTAACCAGTTAATTCAGATCTTACCTTTTAGGTAGCCTGATCAGAAGACCCCAGAGAAAGCCACAGGCAGCAGAGTTGTACAAAAGCCAAGAATCAAGTATCATCAGACATTTGAGGACAGCCTATATGAACAATCAATCTTAAAATCCAGAAACTATACAAATTGGAGAGAAAAAATAAGGAATTCCAAAATCTAAACAACGTAGCCCAGAATAAGGGAAACAGAAAAGAAATCCAAAGGCTGAAAGTTTCCCAAATCTAAAGACAGGAGTTTTCACACTGATAGAACCCACTATTCTATCAAATATTACTGACAAAAAACAGACCTCAATAAAGACATACATCATAAAAATGTCATACTACTTCAGACAAAGAAAAGCTCCTAAATGTTTGGCAAGGGGTGGAGGCTGGGCAAATGGGGAACTAACAAGTCACATAAAAAGAATCAGGAATTATAAATTTAGATTTCTCAACAGCAACTCAGGAAGTTAAATACAATGCAGCAATGCCATCAATATTATTTTCCAACCTAGAATTTTAGACATAGCCAAACTATGCAAGAGCAAATATTTAAGGTCTCAAAAAGATGTACTTCCTATGACCCCTGGACAGCCAAACTGTGGTGGGTAACAAATTTCAGTCCACATGCCAATTGCATCTACCATGGAAATCTCAGCTTCCTTTCCCTGTTCAGTTCAGACCCCAGTTGCCCACACAGAGCTTCTTTCTCTCATCCACAGTCACCTGGCACTAAGTCAGCAGGTGCTAGCCCCAAGCTTAGAAGTCCACATGACTCCTTCCACTTTAGATCTGCCAGCTCCCACTACTCTTTTGGGTCCTATAATTTACTGGAACAATGCACGGAGCTTGCAGGAAACACCATACCTGTGATTAACAGCTTTAATAAAACAAAAAAGAGTAAAACTGAAGAGATGCATAGGACAAGGTCTGGAAGGGGTCCAAGCATGGAGCTTCCAGGTCCCAAGGATGCACTCTTACCAACCAGGAAGCTCCATCCGAGCCTCAGGGCTCAGTACTCTTAATGGCCTCACCAAGTGGCCAGGATAAAATATATCATGTGTCATGAGGCTAGTCATCATCAAGATCCCAGTTGAACTTCTATCCTTAGGCTCTCAGGAACCCAGAACAAAAGGCCAAATTGATTCCTTTACCTCACATCCCTTTAGAAAACTACAGGAGGTGGTACTTAAAAAAATGAGTGAATTAAAAAGGAATGAGGGAGACATGGGATCCAGAAACAGAAGTTTCAACAGAGGAGTGTGTTAAAGGGAATCCTTGGGATGATGGTAAAGGGACATTCCAAGAGGACAAATGTGTACAAGGCCTCAAGTAAAACCTGCTGAGATTGAGCACAGAAGAAGGTACGTAGGAGAGAGATTTCCAAGAAGATGAAGTTACCAGAATACCAGATGTTCCAATGTATTTAGAGAAGATTTCAACCAATGGAAAAAAAGCAAGGTTAAAAAGAAAATAATAAGATAAAATAACCAAACAAACCAAAGAGCAAATCAAGAGAATTATTAACTCTCAAGAAATAAAAAAGTTAAAAAGTTATGAATAATGTTTCTGTTGTTATAATGATATAAACAACTATAACTACATTAGGGGCTTTGATGGCACAGTGGTTGAAACATTCAGCTGCTAACCAAAAGGTCAGCAGTTCAAACACACCCAGCTGCTCTGTGGGAGAAAGATGAGGTAGTCTGCTTCCATAAAGATTTAAAGCCTTGGGAACTCTATGGGGAAGTTCTACTGTGTCCTATAGGGTTGCTGTGAGTAGGGATGAACTTGTTGGCAGTGGGTTTGGTTTTTACACTGGGAAAACAAGAACAAAAAAAGTATGTATGTTTGTAATCAGGAGTCAGGAGTCAGGAGTAAGAGGTAAGCAAAGAGGGAGACAGAGGGAAGCTAAATCCTTATCTTACATATGGTAAGTCAACAGATAATTACTTAGGTAACTTCTATTTCCAGTCATGATGGAATAATTGGTTCTGAAAACTAGGCCAGTGCTATGAATACAACTAGAAAACTGGACAGATTATATGAAATAGCTGTTTTCAGACAATGGACAACAGGCAACCCAGAAACATAGCTAAGTACTATAGTAGCACCAGTTTTCTGTCTGGAGGCATTGACAGAACCCCAAGTTCAGGGAGGGAAACCCACAACACCTCAATAAACTGAGGAAACTGATAGCACAGTTTAGGAGGCTAAGGAAGCTAGAATTTGCAGAGCAAAATACCAGACAAAAAGTAGTTATACAACTTAGAACTGTGGCTCTTTGTCAGTGCCAAACCAAGAATGAGTGTAACAGGTGAGAACAGGGAGCATTGTCCAAGATTCAGATTTTGGCCTGTGTGGCCAACAGTTTACTTATATATAGCAAGAACAGGTAAATCAGAAAATGCTCAAAAGATAACTAAAGTCAGATTTCTCACTTGCAGAGAAAAGAGTTGTAAATCAGGAAAATGCTATAATAAACCCTAAAGTATTAGATTAGTATTACAAGTATTGGTGTAAATACATGCTTTTCTAATATGTAGATAGAGAAATAGATATAACTGTGTGTGTGTATACCCATATTCATGTGTGTGTGTGTTTGTAGGCATATTCATCCAAGTATTTCCCAGTCCTCTCAAAGACCTAGAAGCTCAGTAGTTCTGCGAATATACACAGCAAAACATACACCAATACAACAGTTTCTACCCGTACCATTTGTGACATTGATTATATTCTTCAATCAAGAATATAACCATTCTCACCCTCCTTTCTGAATTGGTCCTCCCCCATTTACATAAATTCATTACCCACAAGGGATCCTATTTATCTTTTCTTTGGCCTTTCCTAAATTTACTTTCTTAAAAGAATTGTCCGGTATGTCTCAGTACTCTTTTATTTCCACTTCTATTAGTTATTCCTTATCATTCAAAATTCAGAGTAGAAAATTTGTTTCTAGTAATCAGTCAGACTCTGGTGGCACAGTGGTTAAAGCATTGGGCTGCTAACCAAAAAGTTGGCAATTTAAACCCACCAGCTGCTCTACAAAAGAGAGATAAGGCAGTCTACTTCTGTAAAAATTTACAGCATTGGAAACCCTATGGGGTAGTTCAACTCTGTCCTACAGGGTCTCTATGAGTCAGAATTGACCCAATGGCAGTGGGTTTGCTTTTGGTAATCACTACTGCATCTTTATGTAGATTGTGTATACCAAAAGCAGTACCTTTCAAACTGTTCTGCTGCTCTATTTCATACTCCCCTAACAATGACTTCTTTTCATCTTAGTGTGATTCCTACTCAATCACTCTACTATTGTGGATAACCCTCAAAGTTGTACATTTTTATAAATACTATATTCTTTCCTTTTCCTTAATAAAGCTGCTTCTTTTATTAAAAAGTATATGATTTTATTGCTCCCCTCCAATCACAGCATCCATTTAAATTTTATGGATCACATTTACAAGCACAATCTGAATTATTTCAGACCCTTCTGCCTTTAAAAAGAGAAAACAAAAATGGCAAGTTAATAAATAGACAACAAAAGAGAGGTAAGAAAACTAGATATCATAGTATCTAGAATTACTGAAAAGAACTTCTCTTTTTTATTTATTTATTTGGCCTTTTTCAGTCTAAGAAAGTCTTACGAGAAAGGACAAGAAGGACCAAAATAAGTATAAGTGCCAATTATGAAAGAATTATAAGAAATTTCTTCTGTTCAAATAGTTCAGTTAAGATAATGTAGATCTCCTCCAACACTTCCTGAAATGGTCTACCTGTAGCAAAAAGTCTTAAAAAAAAGTAAGTACAGGTATAAGCCAAAATAAAAAACAATCAATCATAGATACTTTGACATGTCTTAAAGAACTGTCCATAGAAAAGATGGGCCCCTCTTAGGTTTTTAAAAAATCAGATGTAATACATGGAGCAGTACAAAAGGCTGAAAACCAGTGATATTCATTATTGAATACAAAAAGTATTCATAATTACTAAACTATATATCTATATATCTATATATCTATTTTTGTTTTATTCTAAACTATATTTTAAAACTATTTCAAGATCAAGTCAATTCATCCAGATGTTGATAATAACTATTTATCCTAGTAATTCTATAAAAGAATTCTATAAAGATTGCTAAAGTGATTCACAGGAGTTTCCTGTAATAGATTTTTTACTTTCCTGCTTTGTTGGAATGCAAAGGTATGTAAACATTGTAAGTTGCTCAAACATTAAAGGATACATTTGTTATTTTCTAGTAAAAACATCATAGAAGGAAAACTGTCATTATGCCAACCCAATTTTATAGGGCAATCGATTAATTTAAGTGAATACAATAGACATCAACATTCCTGTTTAACATAAGTAGAGACTTGCCCATTTATCCTTTTTCTCCCCAGGATAAATTAAAATAGTTCTTACCTAATTCATAGAGATGCCCATCTACATGAACTAATGCAATAAAATGAAGATCTACTTTTTCATCTATACTTGGTGCCTGGAATAGGAGGGAAAAATACATTATATATGTCAGTAGTCACACAAATAAGTAAAGCACTTACAAACACATATAAAATATCAAATAACAACATTCATCCAATGTAAGGATTAATCTTTGAGGCAGTAGACAAAGAGTGACCATGCCTTTGTTTGTGACAGTGTACTTATATGTAAACAAGGAAAACAGTGACTAAAAGTACATCTTTATTTGTCTCAACCGATCTAAAGACCAAAAGTCTAATTAACCTTGGAAGCCCTAGCACCCAGCACAATCCCTGGTACACAACTGATGCACAATGCATTCTTGTTGAATCAAATGAATGAATAAACTGATTTGTGCAATCTTTGAAATTTGAAATAATAAAATTAAAAATAATTTAAAAATTTTTAAAAAAGTTTTTATTTTTAAAAGTTAGAAGATCCTCTTCAAGTTGAATTTTAGGAAATGAAGAAAGTGAGATGTTACCTTAAAGAGTAAACTTGAAAATCTCAATTTTGAATAATGCAATATAAGCTGTTTTAGAGTAAAGTAAGAATCTTTATTCATTTAAAAAACAAAAGAGTTAAAAATCAATAGATTCAGGAAAATAGCCCAAAAGATTAAAGAGGGGGAAAAAGATAAGAACAAAAAGTACAATTAACTAACTTAAGATTGTTCTCTTGCTTTCTTTGACTCTTAGTGAAAAATTTTAAATTTAAACTATACCTAGCTTTTCTCAGCTTATCAAATTCAATTTGCATGAACAATATCTGCTACATTCCTTAGAATTTCAAATAATTTATACAAAATCACACATGATTAAACTAGCATGTCCTATAGTAGGCAGTAATACAGTTAACTATATATCAAATCTAAATGGTTTGAAATGAAATACGATCACTGTTAAAGGCAAGTAGGATATAAATTTTACAGGAAACAGTTTTATATATCAGCACAAATCAAATTATATTTTATATCACTTAACATTCTTTAAGAAACATTAACAGTATCCTAACTAAAGATGATACTGTATTTACCCTCAAGTAATTATTTAATTTTAAACACTTGTAATATGAAGTTTTCTGATGCAGAAATTGAAAGGTACAGAATAAATGTTACTATCTTGGGTTTACTGAATATTTCTTCTAAAATATTTACAGAAAAAGTAACTCATTTAATCTCACATTATCCTTCAAAGATTATTTCTCTTCAAATTATGAATGGGGGAAAAAAAAGACCTCAGTATAAATCAACGTAGCAAATAAGTTCTTCCTAACTTCAACCTAGACCTAAAGAATTCCAAAGTGGGTAGGCATCAAAGTTATCTAGTCTTATTGTAGCTTCCATCCTGGACTCTTCTCTGCTCGGGCACCATCTTATAGAAATCCATCCAAGAAGAAGGGACCATCACTAGGTTTTGAAGCTCTAAGTCAGTGACTGTGAGTCACAATCAACTTGACAGCAATGGGTTTGGGTTGGGTTTTTCAGTCATATTTGATCTTTAGACAGTTTTCTTAGAGAGTTATCTCTTATACTATGACTAAAACATGTCTGTATTCTATCATCTCAGAAAAAGTCTAATCCCTCTTAAACTTGATATTCTTCAAATACTTAAAGATCATGATAATTATCTAAGGGATTCTCTTTCCAGGTTTAAAACTGGACAGAAAATAACATGATTTTGAGCTCCTTTATTTTCTAATACCCTCATGCTATCCATTCCTTTATCTTCCAATACCCTCTTTTTAACTATGACCAGAAGAGAATCTAGTTTTTCAAACCTAGGCAACTCAACAAACTGGAAATTCCATTCTGTAACAAAAACATTAAAAAGAATTCCTTGTCCAAATAGGAAAGGGTCTTGTTTTACTCATTTTAAGAAAACTCTCCATCAGTATATCAAGCATTTTAAATTTTTTGAGCTGTCATGTTTTCATAAATTATTAATTACTTTAGCCCCGTATCTTCTTAAAAATTAGACATCTTGTAGCTTCTATTTTTCACATTTTGCCAGTAAAGAATGTGCTAGAGTATAATTAGGGTATTAGTATAATTAGAATCAGAAAGCCTGAATACATATTCTAATTCTTGTGAGCCTCAGGCTTCTGATCTGTTTCGAGGTTTATGAGATGTAAAAAGTACTCTATAGACTGTAAAGTGCTGTATAAACATTAATGCATTATCACAGTATTAATACTACACATAATATTTACTCTGGATGTAAATAGTTATGTCTAGTGACTAAAAAATGGTAAATCATTGAAAGTGCATACTAAAAATACAAAACTCTAAAGAGGGCATGAAAAGCCTTCAAACTAATATAAAACATCAGAAAAAGTCAAACTCAGACTTCTTTAAAACTTCTACCTATTATGAGGCTTTTTCCTTGGTCAATTTCAATTACTCTTGAGAGTCTAAAATCTGCCATTACAGATTGTTTAAGAAATATTCCACTAAAAATAAGAGCAATAAATAAAAATCAAACTCTAATAAATCTTTTTTGACCAACAAATAACTATGCAAAGGGCAAAAAACTATGCAGAAGACATAGATTGGATTATTTTTGCCTATATTTTTATATATTGATTTTTACAAAGTTCCCTAATTTAGAATATAACATGTCTTTAATTATCTCAAAGAATAAAAGTGATATAAAAATCAATTAAATAGAAATTAATATAATTCTATATTTTAAAACAAAATACAATTTAAGTGTAATTTATAACTGCATGATAATGACAGTGAAATAACTTGGAAAAGGTTGTCAAAAAGGTGGCACAACTTGAAGACTATACCTAATTGAATTGTACATGTAGGGATTGTGGAAGTGGTGTATGTTTTGTTGTGTATATCTTCACTAAAAAAAATTGTAACTGCATGGTGCTTAATATATACCAGGCACTATTCTAAGCATTTTGTATGTATTGACCAATTAATCCCCACGTAAACCCTAAAAGGTAGCTAATATGGTTGTACTCACTTTACTCTCAAGAAAACTGAGGAACAGAGGCATTAAGTTACATGTTCTAGGTCACACAGCTAGTAAGTGATGAAATTTGGATTCAAACCAGGCAGTAGTATGTGGTTAAAGAATCCATGTTCTTAATCACTATGTTATGAAAATATGTATGAAGCTACAAAGTAACAATTTATATGGATCAAAGATGAATATTATATAAAAACATGTAAAACTGGACAAGCTAAGTTTTCTAACATGTTTACTTATATTTAGCATATTGTTGAAGGACAAAGGAACTTACTCATTATTAGAATTTACTCAGTTGTTACTAGGTCAAAATTTACAAAGTTAGGGTTTTATTCTTATCATCAAATTCACCTTGTATCTTTTACTGTGCCAAACAATTTACAGCACAGTGGGAAATAATAAATATCAACTGGATGAATGAATAAAAATGTCACCTGCATGCTGTGACCCAGAAGGAGGGTAATAAAATAAAGAGAGAGAGGTACCAATCTGCTGATACTCAGCACAAATGGAAGAAAATTTTGATGACCATACTAATATTTGGTTAAAGGAAAACATACCAAGACCCTACTTCATAGTTTGTGTGTAACTGTAGAAGAGTAAATAAGGGTAAGGAAGGAATTTTTGACACAGACCTTTAGTATTTTTTTTTTAACATTAAATGTATGCATAGTCAGACATTCTCTGACTTAAAAAGTCATGAAATTTATAGGAATGTCAAGTATCTTGTAAATGTATGGCACACACTAAAGCTTTCAGATACAACATTTCTATGTAGACTCTGCTAAACCTGTCATTCCCTATAAAATTTCAAAGCGTAAGAACAAGAGTTGTGCTTGCTTAATTCTGCAATTTGTGAGAATTATTAGAATCCCACCACCAGCCTCAACATCTAAGATAATAAGCAAGATTATAAAACAAGCATAATTTTAATGGTTTGCTGATACTCATCTAAGAAAGAGGAATCATAAAATTTCTGGGAAGCTTAGAGCAATTCACAAGGAGAAAATCTTCACCTCCTACTTGGAAAGATATTTAGAAATTGAATAGGCAGGGAAGATCAGATCAAGATTAAACCAAGTACCTGAGCCACCTTGGGGAATAAAATAGCTTAGATGAAACACCCTACACCATGAAGGATTTAGATTGAGGATAGAGTAAGTAAAGTGACCCCAGAGCATGACAAGAGACGAAAGTCATGTTCAGAAACATGAAAAATAAATAAATAAAGTAAAAGATGGCAAAGAACTCAGAAGGAACACAGCATTTGTTGAACCAAGTCAACTAAATAAAATCAGAAGATGAAGTGTAAGAGAATACATATCACTTTAACAACTGATAAAAACATAAAAATTATCATGAATGGCAATCAGTAATCTTCAAAAGGCAGACACCACCCTTATGTTGGCAGGATATGAAGTGGAAAGATGGATGTTCAAGGCATTGGTGAAAGTCAAGCTAGACTGCAAAGCATAGAGGCATGCTTGCACTCTTATTAGGGAGAAAAAGCTAATGGTTGAGTGAACCAAGAGAAAAGCACTTTGAAGACTGAAGAAGTTTAAGGGGAAAAATGGTTGCCCTTGTCACTGGAAGAAGAGATGGAAGATTGACTACACTTACAACAGAATGGAGACCCAAAGATGGTAGGCGTAAGAAGGGTCGCCAGCGACGAAGACGGAGAGATGGACTGGTAGCCTTTGCAGGGCCTACATGGTTACGTTTGACCCAGGCCAGGGATGCATGGTGACACAATGATGAGGCCTTCGTTCTGCAGTGGCTAGAATGAGGCTGTGATGAGGATGGCGAGGAGGACTACATAATTAAAAAAGAGAACATTTTACTTAGACCACGTTACTCGGTGATCAGTTATTCTTAAAAGCAACGTATGGTCATACATGTATTCATATGGTGTAGTACTTTTAATCAGCCATAGTCTAGTAAAGGATTATATATGAACACTGGTTAAAAGGGGGCAAAGCAGAAAAATATAACCAAGGTATTATGTTATATGCCACAGTTTCAGTAAGGGCATATCTGAAATATTTACATATCCTCATCTGCATAGCAGGCTCATGGAATTAAATGTTTAATAGCCACTAAAATGGAATTATTACATCAGATTGTTTTAAAAACATAATACAAACAAGAAAAATATGTAACACATGTAAAACACACAAAGAAGCATGGGTAGAAGAAAACTGTATGGTGAAAAGGCACTGGTAAAAAGAATTCCTTAGAGGGAATAATCTCTGAGGGGGGGAAAAAAAAAACTTTAAAATATATATAATAGGCAAATGAACCCCTCTGAAGCTGATGACCTGCATAACTACCCTCTTACTTAAGCTGACAAGTTAAATGGAAACTATCATGGGCTATTGGCCATCAACAATTTAGAAAAATACATATCACTTACAGTATGCCAGGTACTATTCTAAACACTTCACATACATTGATTCACTTAAATCTTCCAGTAACTCATGAGATAGGTATTACAATTATTCTCATTTGACAAATAAGGGAACAGAGCACAAAGAAAGAACTTAACCAAGGTCACACTGCTAGCAAGTGGCAGTGCTGGGACTCAGACTCAAGGAATCTGGTTCCTGTGTCCAATATCATATGGTATAAGTGACCAAGAGAAAGATGTTAATGCTTCCTAATTAAACAAGATTATAAGAAGGAAAAGAGTAATTATCTTAAGGTTAGATATTTTAGAAGTCACCATTATAAACACTATTGTACCATAAAAGCCAGATCTGGCCTGAGAGTTTTCCATACAATATGCATGCTTATAATAACTAGCTTATTAATGGTAATACAAATAATAATTTTATAAATGTCACACCCAATAAATAACACCTGTAAATTAATCAGATAAAAATTAAAATAGAATAAAATTACAATCAATATAACCATAGTAAGAACAAACAAAAAGAATGATGACATAGGTCCTTGCTTAATGATGATTTCACTACCCCTGACTTGTTCTTTTTAGGAAAATGATGCAGTTTGTCCTGAATGATTCCTAAGTTCTTTTAACCCTGAAAATTCTACTTAATGCTTTTTGTCTATGTAAACAATATGATAACCCATAATTTGATGGTGTGTGTGTGTGTGTGTGTGTGTGTTAAAAAGTAGGGTTGTGAAGTCTTCAGCTGCTAGTAATAAGAATCAATGCAATCGAATAAATAAGATTCCTATACTTGACTGGTAGCATAGTGGCTAAGGCACTTGACTGCTAACCAGAAGGCTGGTGGTTCAAACCCACCAGCCACTCCTCGGAAGGAAGATGGGGCAATCTACTTCCATAGTGATACTGCCTCGGAAACCCAAGAAGGGGTCACTATGAGTTGGGTCCGACTTGACGGCATGTAACAACAACAATACTTGGCTCTATATGTGGGAAAAGATATATGATAAAGTGTCTGCTGTCACAGACACAGTCTAATCAGAACTTTGTCATATTTATAATCAGAAGTTTATCACATTCAATATTAAAGTTAAATATGAAATGGAGGGAAGGAAGAGAAGATGAAGAAAGGAGGGGAAGGATGAAGGGGAAAATAGAAATGGAAGAAAGATGACTAAATCAGAAGCAGAACTTAAGTGATACACTGAAAGAATGTGTGAAGTTTGGACAGGTGGAATGGGGAAAGTATTCCTGGCAAAGAATGCAGTACAACAAAAGAACAGAAATAGGAAAAAGTAAAACATGGTCAGAGAACTAGACTGTCAGGTCCTGAATGTGATTTTACCCTTTCTAGCTCTTAAAGTTAGCCTGATACTCTTCTGTGGGTGCTGGCAGGAGACATGAGATTTGTGGGTCATAAAAAAGGGATTTTATTACTCATGGCACAGTAAAGAGCATGATCTGTATGGCTGTGTCAGTTCCTCCTTGCCCCCAACTGGCACTAGTTCAACACAGAGGGCTCATGTGGCTATTGCACACACAGTGCGCTGCATTACAGGAGAGGAACACCGAGCTTGGGGAAGCTATTTTTATAGAAAGAAGCAACTGGTTCTTTGTCCTGGAGGGACATCCCTCAAGGTTGCTTGCTACAAACACACCTGTGAGAAAGGACAATTTCCAACCTGAAATATGATGATCCTCTTCCATTTTTATTTGTAAAAAATTTTCAGAGCTACAATGTAGCCCAGGAAATGGCCTTTACTCAAATTTGCCTGTCATTCCACCCCCATATGACCTCCCCATCATCAGCCCTATCATTTACTCTCTACATAATTTTTTCCCTGAACTATGAGTTAAGTTATACACCTCATAGCCCTTCATTCCTAAATATTTCAGTATTTACTAAGAGTAAGTATATTCTCACATATCAGTGCAATTATTAACTTTATAATTTTGCATTAATATAACAGTTTCCTCTAATCTCCCAGCCATATCCTAATCTTGTCAGTTGATCTAGTCATATCTTTATAGCATCTTCTCCCCAACCCCTCTTCAGGATCTAATCTAGAAGTATTGAATTTATTTGCCTTGCCTTTTTAGCATCCTTTAATCTGGAACATTTCTAACAGTCTTTATCTTTTATGATATTAACACTTTTAAATATAGTCCCCATTTGTACTTTTTAATAAATGATTTCTACATAGAAAATCATATCTAACATTATATATGTCTTCTTGAATAGAGACAATTTTACTTCTTTCTTTCTGACCATGTATCATTTTTTTTTTTTTT
>NW_006921668.1:1026481-1035958 GCF_000298275.1 Orycteropus afer afer | reverse complement strand
AGTTGGCTTACTGTTTATACCTTTTCTTTTACATTTCTTAGTAATTTTCCTAAGGTGTATAATAATTATATTTAGTCATAGTCTATCTTCAAATAATACTATACCACTTCAGATGTGTGTAAGAATTTACAGCAGTATTATCCCAATTCCTCACTCCCATAATTTGTGCTGTTGTCATATATTTTATTTTTGTACATGCTATAAATTTACAACACACTTTTTTTTATTTAGACAACAATTCTCTTTTAGAGCAATTAAAAATAAGAACAAAACAAATTTTATATTTACCTTTACTTACTCATTTCCAGCATTCTCCATATCTTTATATAGATCCAAATTTCTATTGGTGTCATACTACTCTGCATGAAGAAATTCTTTTATATTTCTTGTACTGCAGGTCAGCTGTTAATGAGTTCTCAGTTTATAATTTTTTTAAGTCTTGAGTTTTCATTTTTGAAAGATATTTTTGTTCCATTTACTTCTCTCAGCACTTTAAAAATGTCATTTTATTGTCAACTGGCTTGCATAACTTTTGATGAAAAGTCCGTTCCAATCTTTACTTTTATTCCTCTATATCCAATGTATCTTTTTCCCCTGGCTCTCTTGAAGTTCTTCTATTTACCTCGGGTTTCCAACTGTTTAAATATAGTATGTGTAGGTGTCTGTATTTGTTTTATGAAGTGTGGAGTTATTTATCCTACCTAATTTCTCTGAGCTTCCTGAATCTGTGAATTGATGTCCTTAATTATTTAATTACTTAAAATATTTTTTCTACTCACCCCTCTCCCACCTCTCTCTTCTCCATCTAGTACTTCACTTTCATGTGTTAGATTATTATTCTCCATAGCTCTTGGATACTCTGTTCATTGTTTCCATTTTTTTTTTTTTCTTTCACTTCAGTTTGAGTAGTTTCTAGTGACTTGTTGTCAAGTTTATTAATTCTTTAATCAACTTCATTGAGTCTGCTGATGAACCCAGTAAAGACATTTTTCATTTCTGGTATTGTGTTTTTCATTAGTATTCCAATTTGTTATAGTATCCATCTCTCTACTGATACTCTCCATCTGTTGCTGCATGCTTTTCACCTTTTACACCTTATCCTTTAACATATTAATCATAGTTATTTTCAGTTCCATGCCTGATAGTTCCAACATGTAAATCATCTGACTGCTTTGTGTCTTGACAGTGTGTTGTCATTTTTCTAGCTTCTTTCTATGTCTTCTAATTTTGATTAAAAGCCAGACATCTTATATATGAGCATAAAAAATGAAAACCAAACCCACTGCCATCAAATTAATTCCAACTCATAGTGACTTTATAGGACAGAGTAGAAGTGCCCTGTAGGGTTTCCAAGGCTACAAATCTCTGTGGAAGCAGACTGCCTCATCTTTCTCCCACAGATTAGCTGGCAGGTTCAAACCACTGACCTTTTGGTTAACAGCTGAATGTGTTAACCACTGTACACTACAGCTCCTCATAGGAGCACAGAAATTAAGATAAATAGTATTTATGCCTGAGAATGGGCATGCCTTTTCTTCTTCTAGGCCTTTAGTGTGCAGGGTTGAGTCAATATTGTCAGGAGTTGAGATGTCTGGGGTTTTTTGTTGCTTTGGTAGCTTCAGCACACCACTGGTTTAAAATTAATCTAGCATTACCTTGATGCTTAGTATACAAATGGGGTCTTTTGATATTTTCTTCTTCACTGTTCTTGTTCCACCCACAACTTCAGGCTTTTGCTTCGAGCCTGTGCCTCAGAGGTCTCTCTCTTTCTTGGTCTTGACCCACCCCCATACGTTTTTGTTTTTTATTTTATTTTGTTGTTGATGGTGAGAATATATACCACAAAAACATACACCAATTCAACATGCACCAATCCACATGTACAAATCCTTGACATTAATTATATTCTTTGAGTTCTGCAACAATCTCACTCTCCTTTTCTGAGTTATTCCTAACCTATTAACATAAATTCACTGCCCTTTAAGGTTCCCATCTAATATTTCAAGTTGTTGTTGTCACTTTGATCCCATACAGGTAGTTTCTTAAAAGGTCATAATGCTCAAAGAAGACCTTTTTACTACTTAAGCTAAACTATTATTTGGTTTTAAGAGGACTTCAGGGGATATTTTTGGTTTAAGGTTTAAAAGTTATCTCAGGGCAATAGTCTCAGGGGTTCATCCAGCCTGCAAGCTCCAGAAAGTCTAGAGTTCATGAGAATTTGAATTCTATTCTACATTTCCACACTTTGATCAGCATTCTTCCATAGAATCACTGATCAAAAAGATCAGTAATGGTAGCCAGGCACCATCCAGTTCCAGTCTCATGACAAAGAAGGCAATCAGCCACACGTTCCATATCCTTCTCCTATTCCTGACTCTCCTTCTTCCTCTGTTGTTGTAGGCAAATAGGGATCCAATTATTACATCTTGGATGGCTGTTTACAAGTTTATAAGACCCCAGGCACTATAATGAAGTAGGAGGTAGAACAGAAAAGCACTAAACACATTATTAGGCCAATTAACTGGGATTTCCCATGAAACCATGACCTTATACCTCCGAACCAAGGAACCAAATCCCATGAGGTTTTTGATTGTCCATAAGCATCTTTAGTAGCTACTCTTTTCTGCTGTTGTAAATATAGCTATCACACAAGTTTTGAAAATTCAACTTTGTTAAGGTACAAAACTTAATGACCGTAATTATAATAACTGGCTATGCAACCCTACCCTTAATCAATGTGACTTTTCCAGAACTATTAGCCTTCCCTTTCCCCGTCTCTCATCCCTGGTAGACACTAACTTTGTGTCTATACATTTGCTTTTTCTAATTTTATTAAATAAGTGAGGTCATATAATATTTGTCCTTTTGTGATTGATTATGTCACTCAGAAAAATGTTTTCAAGCTCCATCTTTCTTGTAATGTGAATCAAGACTGTGTTTCTCTTACTGGCTGAGTGGTATTCTGTTGTATGTAAATACCACATTTTATTTATTCATTCATCTATGGATGGGCATTTAGGTTGTTTCTACCTTCTAGCTATTGTGAATAGTGCTGCAATGAACACTATTGTTCAATGTACAAGTCTCTGAGTCTCTACTTTCAAGTATTTTGGGTATATATCTTAGAGTGGAAATGCTGAGTTATATAGCAGAGTTCTATTTTTAGTTTGTTAAGGAATCACCATACTGTTGTCCAAACAGCTATACCATTTTGCATTCCTACTGACAATGGGTAAGTGTTTCAATTTTCCCACATCCTCACCAATATTTGCTATTTTGGTTTTTTTTAATCTCAGCCATTCTAATGGGAGTGAAATGATATCTCATTGTGGTCTTGATTTGCATCTCTCTGATAACTAATGATATTGCTCATCTTTTCATGTGTTTGGTGGCCACCTCCATATTTTTAACTCTCAGTTCTTGGTGGTTGCTACTGTAATAGTGGAAGAGAAGTTGAGGCATGCTGTTGTTCTGGCTTACCCTCAGTCACAGGGAGGCCCCACATCTCTGGATGTTAATGATGAGGTTTTCTCAGGGATCTTCCCCTCTTCCAGTGGTGGTGGTTGTTGTTAGGTTTCATCAAGTTGGCTCCAACTCCAACTCATAGCGACCCTAGTACAACAGAAGGAAAAACTGCCTGGTTGTGCACCATCCTCACAATCCCTGCTATACCTAAGCCCACTGTTATAGCCACTGTGTCAATCCATCTCATTGAGGGTCTTCTTCTTTTTCACTGACCCTCCACTTTACCTAACATTATATCCTTCTCCAGGGAATGGTCCCCTTTGACAACATGACCAAAATAGGTGAGGCAAAGTCTGCCCATCTCACTTCCAAGGAGCATTCTGGCTGTACTTCCAGGACAGATTTGTTCATTCTTCTGGCAGTCTATACTATTTTCAGTATTCTTTGCCAACACCACAACTCAAAAACAACAGGTCTTCTTTGGTCTTCCTTATTCATTGTCCAGCTTTCACATGCATATGAGGCTACTGAAAATAATATGGCTTGGGTTAGGCACATCTTAGCCTTCAAAGAGACTTGGGTTAGGCACATCTTAGCCTTCAAAGAGACCTCTTTGCTCTTCAGCACTTCAAAGAGATCTTTTGCAGCAGATTTGCCCAGTGTAATACAAAGTCTGATTTCTTGACTGCTGCTTCCATTGGTGTTGACTATGGATCCAAATAATATAAAATCTTTGACAACTTCAATCTTTTCTCCATTTATCATGATGCTACTTATTGGTCCAGTTGTGAGGATTTTCATTTTCTTTAGTTGAGGTGTAACCCATTCTGCAGACTTCAGTCTTCATCAGTAAGTGCTTCAAGTCATCTTCACTTTCAGCAAGCAAGGTTGTGTCATCTGCATACTGCAGGTTGTTAATGGTTCTTCCTCCAATCCTGATGTCTTGTTGTTCATACAGTCCAGCTTCCAGTGGTAGGGGAGTTCTAGTAGGACTGTTTCAAGGCACTCCCTTAACGAAGTGTTTTTGTTTGTTTGTTTCTGTTCCCTTTCCACAGGAAGGGCTTTCTGTTCCAGCACCTTTAGGCTTTGCTCTATAAAGAAGATGAATTCAGGCAGAGCTTTGTGGCTATTCCATAGCAGTAACTGCTCCCCACTCCAAGCCTGAGTTTGAGGACTTACTCCTGTCTTGTCACTCTTGTCTTGTCAACAGTCTTTCTCAAGAGCACCCAGTGAGGCCCTGGGAGAGTTGATAAAAATATCCCTTTGGGGGAAGTTCATAGAGATAGTATGCTTTCATGCTAGCCTACATTTGCCTTTAGCAATTTGTTAAAAGTTTTATTTTGTTTGCTTAGGGTTTTTATCACACACGCAGACAAAAAACGGAGCATACTTTTTATTAGCCATAGTTTTGGCATCTATCTCCCTCAATAATTATAAATTTACATAATTTTTCATGGTAATATATTATTTCTTAAATAGAAATATCATAAATACATTATTATACCTTTAGGTTATTTCTGCTTTCTGTAATTATAAACTATCCTTTAATGAACATGTTCACACAAGTATCTTTATGTTAGTCAACAGTAACAGCTAGCATTGATGTCCTCAAACTGTAGATACTTTAACCCATTTCATCCTATAAAATAGAAATTATGATCACTGTTTTAAAGATGAAAAAAACAGATACATAAGGAAATGGAATAACTTGTCTTAGGGCACAAAGTTAGTAAGTAGACAGTCGAAAATCTGAACCAAAGCAATCTTAACTCCAAAGTAAGTATGTCTCTGTGATTTAATTTTTGCCCAAACAAAAACTGATTGATCAATGGGTGATTTTAGCCCTCCTTTTGCTCACCTTTTTCCAATACAGACTTATATAATAAAGGAAGAAATGAAAGAAAAAGAATGATAAGTCCAAACGTATACACTGCTGAATGAGTCTCACATCCAGCTTTGTGTATATGAGTATATGTGTGTGAATATGTTTGTCTATATCTGGCTAATGTTCTACAAATTAAAAATAGCATAGTACATTACTATATCATAACTTTTAACTACATTATAAGGCTTTTAGATCAGGAAAGCATAGTGGATAACACTATCTTACTGCCCCAATGCTAGTATACTAAGTACTGTTTTAAAAAGTAAATGATTGGTTGTGGTTGTTGTTGTTATATGCCGTGGAGTCGGACTTGACTCACAGTGACCCCTCCTTGGGTTTCAATATTAAACATTATATTTTATATTTATTATAAAACATTTATCATATAGATTTTTACTCTAGTCATATTTATGTCTCCTAATACTAAATGAATACTATACACATTACCTCAAAATATATAATTTCTAAATTTAACTCAGTACAGATATTGCATTGTACATCATATATCTCCTGAAGTCTAAAAAGTTTTTATGATAATTCAGGAAGAACGAGCTTCAAGTAATATCATTTCAAGAGATGAATGGACTTTGATAAGAAATATGTTTTATTAGAATCTTAAATTCCTAGGCTTTCTTCTTAGAATTACAAAGATTAAAGCCCAGCTTTTAAATCTTGGTAATATTAACTGTCAATGCAACAGCTTAAGTAACCTAATTTAATTTAGCTCTGGTTTCAAAGATAAAAATTGGAACTGTGACCTGAATCTTTGGACTATACTTCCAATTTTTCACATGTCTTCCATACTAATTGCAAGAAAAGATCAAATGTTTTATTCTTAACAGTTTATTCTTAAGTCCTTAAGAAGAAAAAGCACAAATAAAGAGCTCACTTCCTTATCTAGTTTTTTTCCTCTGGCAGAAGAGTCTGAAATCATTAAAAATTATTTCATTAACATTATTAATGACATTGATGTTTGCCAGGGCATTACAGTGAACTTGTGCCCCCTCTGCTTGACCGTGTGGGTACTGCAACAGTATAATATAACTTCATACACACCACTGTACATGTAATATAAACCTCATTCTTCATTAGTTTGAAAAACCTATAATAGCCTTTTCAGAAACCCAGCAATTTAAAAGAGCAGATTAAATGTTATACTCTTCAGAAAGAAATCTAAGGAATTTAAGAAATGATTGTTGAATGAAGGAATTCAGTAAAGATACTCATTTTCAGATTTTTAAGCATTCTGACTTAGATTCTCTCAGAGTTAAAGGAAAAAAAAAAATACAGACACCAAGTGAGCTGTATGGATCGAGTTCATAAGCATCATGAGAATGTTGTTTCTGCTTTGTTCTGAACTATTTAGAAGCACAACAACTTAGTTGATGTGACCAATACCCCCTAATTTGTAACTGTCAAAGCCAGAAGCAGAATTCAGGGCTCTTGGCTCCAATTCCAATGTTTTCTATTATATGGAAGACCCACCCACTCATCAACTGTCAACTAATTTAACTAATCCAAAGATGCAAATCTATTAATATCTTTATCTGTATCCTTCAAAATTTCCCATTCAGGGAAAGAGAGAGAGAGAGAGTGGCAGGGTCCTAAAAGGACAAATTGCTTTCCCTTCACAGTTAATGTTTCCTTCACATGTTGCAGTGTATATAACAAATTAAGAGAATACTCTTTAAGCTGTTTAATAACCAAAGAATTAGAAATGCCATAAAGGCAACTGGGGGGGGGGAATCCAGACCTTTATAAAAAGGAAGAGGAGTCTGTCAAAGTACTTCTCTATTAAGAAATCATGTATATAGTAGGTTATCATAAGTGCTTAAAATGAAGTTTTTTAAAATGCTAAAATAACAGCATTTTAAAATAAAATAAGTAGCATTTTCTTATTAAATGGATATACTGTTACTGAGAAAAGTATCATAACCATGTAATTTCCTGAATAGGAAAGGGTCATTAGCAGTTAGGCACTTAAAATAATTACTGTTTTCCAAAATATACATAGCATTATTATAAAAAAACTGTGATTGGTTTACAGATAAGATTGCATATTAAATATAAGGAAAAATGTACTATACTGACTAAGAACTGACTTAGATACAAGGCAACAAAAAACAAAGAATTCAGTACAACTCTGAAGGTCATTTGTAATTCATTACATATTTGAATTAAATTATTAGCCATGTATAACTCTGCTGGAGTTAGAAAACCAAAAGAGAAGAACACACTCAGCATTTCTCAAGCTGAATGAACCAAAGAAAAAATTCAAGCCTCGAGTTGCAATATTGAAAGAATTCTATGGGCAAAATATTGAATGATGCAGGACACATCAAAAGAAGATGGAAGAAATACACAGAGTCACTGTACCAAAAAGAATTGATCAATGTTCATCCTTTTCAGGAGGTGGCAAATGATCAAGAACCAATGGTATTAAAGAGAGAAGTTGAAGCTTCAGTGAAGGACTTGGCAAAGAACAAGGCTCCAAGAATTGAAGGAATACCCATTGAGATGTTTCAACAAAGAGATGCCGTGCTGGAGGCACTCACTTGTCTATGGCAAGAAATTTGGAAGACCAACTGACCAGAAAAGATCCATATTTGTACCCATTCCAAAGAAAGGTGATCCCACAGAATATGGAAATTATCGAACAATATCATTAATATCACATGCAAGTAAAATTTTACTGAAGATAATTTAAAAACAGTTGCAGCAGTATATTTACGAAGTACTTCCAGAAATGCAAGGTGGATTCAGAAGAGGACATGGAACAAGGGACATCACTGCTGATGTCAGATGGATCTTGGCTGTAAGCAAAGAATAACAGAAAGATGTTTACTTGTGTTTTATTGACTATGCAAAAGCATTTGATTGTGTAGATTGTAACAAATTATGGATAACACTCAGAAGAATGGGAATCCCAGTACACTTGATTGTGTTCATGAGGAACCTGTACATAGACTAGGAGGCTGTTACTCGAACAGAACAAGGGGATACTGCATGGTTTAAAATCAGGAAGGGAGTGTGTCAGGATTGTATCCTTTCACCATACTTTTTCAATCTGTATGCTGAACAAATAATCCAAGAAACTGGACTCTATGAAGTTGGCATTAGGATTGCAGGAATATTCATTAACAACCTGTGATACGCAGACGACACAACATTGGTTGTTGAAAGTAAGGACGACTTGAAGCACTTACTGATGAAGATTAAAGAGTTCAGTCTGCAGTATGGCTTACATCTCAACGTAAAGAAAACAAAAATCCTCACAACTAGACCAATAAGCAGCATCACAATAAATGGAAAAAAGATTGAAGTTGTTAAAGATTTCATATTACTTGATTCCACAATCAACACCAATGGAAACAGCAGTCAAGACATGATCTTAGACTGGGAAAATTTACTGCAGAAGGCCTCTCTAAAGTATTGAAGAGCAAAGATGTCTCCTTGAAGACTGAATAAGGTACACCTAACCCAAGTCATGGTATTTTCAATCACCTCATATGCATATAAAAGCATGTGAACAAGGAAGACAGAAGAAGAGTTGATGCTTTTGAGTTGTGGTGTTGGTGAAGCATACTGAGCACACCATGGACTGCTAAAAGAACTAACAAATATGTCCTGGAAGAAGTGCAGCCAGAATGTTCCTTGGAAGTGAGAATGCCCAGACTTCATCTCATCTACTTTGGTCATGTTGTCAGAAGGGACCATTCCCTGAAGAAGGATATCATGCTTGGTACAGTGGAGGCTCAACAAAAAAGGGGAAGGCCCTCAAAGAGATGGTTGAAACAGTGGATGCAACAATGGGCTCAGGTATACCAAGGATTGTGAGGCTGACAAAGGACTGACCAGGCAGTGTTTTGTTCTATTCTACAGAGGGTCGCTATGAGTCAGAGCCAACTCTACAGCACCGAACAACATAACTTTGCTTTGGGGACAAAAACAAAAGTTCACCTTTTTTAGTCTTTGTTCTAACAATTTTGATTTACCAATACATTTCATTGTCTTAAGAGCATGGGCAATACTGGTAGCTGTGTAACTATGGGCAAGGGAGTAACTTCTTAGTTAAAGAAAACTGTAAAACGGAGATGATTTTGTTTGGGGTGCCTACCAAACAAAAA
>NW_006921668.1:1015864-1023246 GCF_000298275.1 Orycteropus afer afer | reverse complement strand
AAATAAATAAAACATTGGAATGATAAATCAATAAGCATATTTACCCATACAAGAAAAAAAAAACACCTCACTCACTGACACTGTAGCAGCTGGAAATTATTCTCAATTCTCTCAGCAACTGAAGTCATCTCATGGTGAGAATCATTTAGTTTGAGTGGCTAACATACTTGTGGGTCTCTAGCAGACAACAATGTATTGTCATACTACCTTTTTACCTTCACAGGTAGAAATGGAAGAAATACTGAAAATAACAAAACTCAACTTCTTTATTTTAAAGAATTTTAGCTTGTAATTACATGATCTTTACAGATCATTCCTTTTATTGATGTGTTCATCAATTTGCACTTGATTATGACAATTATATTTAACTGTTACTGCCTGAATATGGCATGTCTCTCAGACTTCAGAAATAACACTGAGTCTACGAAATGACATGTGGAAAGGGAAAGCATTGGCAACTTCTCTAGGTCTGCCAAACACTGAGAAAAGAAAGCTAGAAATGTGTGTGTACACGTGTGAGGGTACGTACACACAAATATAAAACTCGGAAAGTTTAAAATAAAAATTATAATTTGTTCTAAATGGACTTCTGTGGACTTTAGGGTAAATCTCATCACAATACACTGGATTACATTACAATTAAGGTCCAAACTTAAAATAGGGAAGTTTAACCAGATCATGAGAAAGATGCAAACTTTCCTACAGAGTATCCATGGCAAAGAAATCAAAGTGAAATGAGCTAAATATCAAAATACACAAAATACCACTACGTATTTCATGGAAAACATGGACAATGCCAAATTTCTCCATTTTGCTCACCTAATAAATCAAGATGCCTACAGTTTTAAAAATATTCTTGAAAGACATTTTTTCACCTACTGATTTAATGCTAAGGTTTTCTCACTTCAGTTTATAATTCCCCATGTTAAAAAACTCAAATTAATATAATCTGTAGATCTATATGTTACAATCTACTCACTATTACCACAGTTGAGCTGGCCAAACTAATTCCCAAAAATTCTTTCTTTTACAATTTTACAGTAGCCTCCAGTAAAGTTCTTATTTACAACAAACTTAAATTTTTTTAATCCTAATATCATCTGCTCTGGAAAGCTGTGATTTAAAACCAAACAAACTGAAAAACCTCACCACACCTGAATAAAAACTCAACTCTATTTTTACTGCTGAAAACCTTTTTAGATGTAAGAGTTACCTCTGATCAGATCTGGAGGGCAAACTGGTGAGTTCAGTCGAGGACTTTTCCTTTAAAATATGTAAAATAATACTTCAACATCTCCATTTCTAAAACTTTGAGATTGGCAAAAGAAAGGAAGGAAGGAAGAAAAAGAGAGGAAAAAGAAAGAAAAATGTATTTTGATCTATTTTAAGAAAAACATTGGTTAATATAATGAACCATTTTGCACATGTAGTACTGCGTTGTCAGTGATAGCAAACACTGATCTAAGGTGGATAGATAGGTGGACAGGCTGAATGATCAGGTATGTCTACACAGGGGGGAATGTACCCATGACCATGTTTAAGGCTGGCAGACAATGTATCTACAGCATATCTGTATGTTCTCTAAGAATGTCCAAGTGTATAGTGGCACTGACAAGGGATAGGGTTATAGTCACTTCTTGGCCACAGCCAGCTACCTGGAGGGAGTGAGTAATTGGACCTGTGGGCTAAGGAGCAATGGTCACAGGGGACATAAAGTTCAACTGGTGTAACATACTACCAAAAACATTGTTCCACATCCTACTTTGGTAAGTAGTAACTGGGATCTTAAAAGCTTGCAAGCGGTCATATGGATGCAACAATGGGTCTCTCCTTGTCCAGAGCAAAGAAGAATGAAGAAAACCAAAGACACATGGAAACAATTAGTCCAAGGGACTGGTACATCATGTGCTCCTCAGCCTATATGACTACGAGACTGGAAGAACTAGATGGTGCCCGGCTACCACTGTCAACTACTTGGAGGGGGATCTATGTAGGATCTATGTCAACTACTTGTAGGGAGATCTATCTGGGGGATTCCAGATAGAGTGGGAGTACAATGTGGAACAAAATTCAAAATGATTAAAAAAAAAAAAAAAAAAAGGACCAAGTTTGCTGGTCTGATAGAGACCAGTGAAACCCCTTAGACTATGGCTCCTACCTGCCCTTCAGGTCTGGAACTGAACTCACTCCTGTGGCTTTGAGCCAAACAAAAGACAGGCATATGAGCTGAACATTTACACTGGGTAGATACACTCCTTGCAGAGATCAAACATGGGAGAATAGAAAGGCAGTATATGCACAGGGAGACAGCTCCAGGGGCAGGAGTGCATGGGAGGGAAGGACACAGAGAAGAGGTAACTATGGGGAGGAAGTGGGAAGAGAGCTATTATATTGTGGGAGATTACAGTCAATATCATGAGACAAAATGTATGTGAGCTGCTGTATGGAAATGAATTTGCTCTGTAAACTTTCACCCAAATCACAGTAAAAATTAAAAAAAAAAAAAAAAGGTTGCTTCAAAATAAAGCTATATCAACCAAAAAGAAAAACACTGGTTAATCTAAGAAAGGGAATAAAGTGTTAATAGGATGGATGGTAACTATACTCCATGCTCTTTCAACAACTATTTTAATTTATATACTATTTCTTTTTGTTGTTGTTGTTATGGGCCGTCGAGTCGGCCCCGACTCATAGTGACCCCCTCCTTGGGTTTCCGAGGCAGTATCACTACGGAAGTAGGATTGCCCAACCTGCCTTCCGAGGAGTGACTGGTGGGTTTGAACCGCCAGCCTTCTGGTTAGCAGTCAAGTGCTTTAGCCACTATGCTACCAGAGATTTTAGTGATACTAAAAAGAAACTGATTACATACAAGGAAACACTGTCAGTGCTTGAAAATAGGGAAACAAAGAAAACCATTTCAGTGTTTTTCCCACTATGACCAGTCCTAACTTATATGCCCTCCTTCAGACTCAGCTCTCCCATTTAATATCACACATACCCTATAAAAATGCCCCTTTTCAGAGAATAATGAGAGAAAAAAATTACAGAGGAAAGACAGAGGGAAAAATGTAAAGAGCGAGAGTAAGGATCCCAAAGCATTTCTCAAATGAATTTTCGAAAAAGATTTCCCTTAAATCTTGTTAAAATAAAGAAAATGATGTATCAAAAATAAACAAAAAGAAAGATCAAAAAGTTGAAATTTCTGATCTTCTTAACAAAAATGGACTATATAGCTAAAATGCACGACACTTGCCATCAAAGATCCATGTACTATTTCCATCTGATTCTTTCCAGATAATCAGGAACTTGAAATTTATATTATATGAAAACTGAGTTTGTTCCAGATAATTTCATTTTCCTTAGCATGGAGGGGGGGAGGGAAATAAATCCCTAAAGAGGAGAATAAATATGTAAGAACCTTAATTTATGTATGTGTACATCATTTCTAAGGAGTCCTTGTAATGCCATGGTTAATTGCTTGGCTGCGAACCAAAAGTTTGGCAGTTCGAATCCACCAGCTTCTTAGTGGGAGAAAAGACCAGCGATCCAGTGAAGATTTCAGACTAGAAACCCTATGGGGTAGTTATACTGTGTTCTATAAGGTTGCTATAAGTTGGAATCAACTCAACGGCACATAACAAAACAAGAACACATCATTTCTGGCTTATTGAAATGATTTCTGCTAATTCCTTATAATTATAACACAATCAAAATAACCAAAAATATACTTCACAGTAAAATGAGACTATGCAAATGGACTGGACTGCACTAGGAAAATTTGCTGCAAATGACCTTTTTAAAGTGTTAAGAAGTAAAGATGTCACTCTGAAGACTAAGGTGTGCCTTACCCAAGCCATGGTATTTTTAATAGCCTCATATACATTGGAAAGCTGGACAATGAATAAGGAATACAGAAAAAGAGTTGATGCCTTTGAAGTGTGGTGTTGGCAAAGAAGACTGAAAATGCCATGGACTGCCAGAAGAACAAACAAACAAATCTGTCCTGGAAGAACTACAGCCAGAATGCTCCTTGGAAGGGAGAATGGGCAGATTTGGTCTCACCTACTTTAGTCATGTTGTCAGAATGGACCACTCCCTGGAGAAGGGTATCATACTTAGTAAAGTAAAGGTCAGTGGAAAAGGAGAAGGCTCTCAACAAGATGGACTGACACAGTATCTGCAGTGATGGGCTCAGGTATAGCAGGGATTGTGAGAATGGCACAGGACCAGGCAGTGTTTCGTTCTGTTGTACACAGGGTCACTATGAGTTGCAGCCCACTTGACAACACCTAAGAACAACAACAAATGGATTGGAGGAAGCCTTATTAACAATCTGCAATATGCAGAAGACACAACCTTGCTTGCTGAAAAGGAAGAGGAATTGAAGCACTTATTGATGAAGATCACAGACTACAGCCTTCAATATAGATTGCACCTCAACATAAAGAAAATAAAAATATTCACAAATGGACCAATAAGCAACATCATGGTAAATGGTGAAAAGATTGAAGTTGTCAAGGATTTCATTTTACTTGGATCCACAATCAATGCCTGTGGTAGCAGCAGTCAAGAAATCAAACACTATATAAAATATTGGGCAACCAGGTTACAAAAGACCTCCATAAAGTGTTAAAGAGCAAAAATTTCACTTTGAAGACTAAGGTGTGCCTGACCCAAGCAGTAGTATGTTTAATAGCCTCATATACATGTGAAAGATGGAAAATGAATAAGTGGAAAGACCAAAGAATTGAAGCGTTTGAATTGCGGTGTAGGCCAAGAATATGGAATATACCATGGACTGCCAGAAAAACAAACAAATCCCTCTTGGAGGAAATACAGCCAAAATGCTTCTTAGAAGCAAGAATGTAAGACTTCACCTCTTGTACTTTGTACATGTTATCAGGAGGGAGCAGCCCTGGAGAAGGACATCATGCTTGGTAAAGTAGATGGTCAGTTTAAAAAGAGGAAGACCCTCAACAAGATGGATTGACACAGTGGTGCAACAATGGGCTCCAGCATAGCAACGACTGTGAAGGTGGCACAGGACTGGGCAGTGTTTCGCTCTGTTGTCCATAATGTATATGAGCTGAAACCAACTCAATGGTACCTAACAACAGAAACATACTTTAGATATCATATTTTAGAAGATGAAACTGTAGATTGTTTTTCTCCATTGACAGCCTGTACTACTTTGGTTAAAGAAGCCAAATAGTTTCTAACAGGATTTTCTTTGAAAAAAAAATTAAATATATGTAGGAGCTCTGGTGGCATAGTGCCTAAGGCATTTGACTGCTAAATGATTTCTCTTTAATTTTTTGTACATGTATATTGTTTACCCAATGTCCAAATAATCCTTCTCTTATAACTCAACTAACACTAGATTACATATTATATTATAAACTAATTACAATTGTATTTCATGATTTAAATTCAGTCTAGAAACATTTCCTAAAGATTTCTGAATGATCATTAGCAATCAATCATATTATTTCCCTCTATCAAACATGAAAAAATTAAAAAATAGAATTCAACACAAGCCAGGGCTATTTTTGAGGTTGTAGCTTCACTAAAGAGATCCTTGAAGACACAAATTAAGTCTTATTCATCTTTATATACAGGTGTTGGACAGATGGCAAGACTGATCAAATGCAAGAAAGACAAATCCACATTATGTATTCAGAAAAAAATAAACTCACTGCCACTGAGTCAATTCTGACTCATAGTGACTCCCACTGGGTTTCCAAGGTGGTAAATCTTTATGGAAGTAGATTGCCCCATCTTCCTCCCACAGAGTAGCTGGTGCATTTGAACCGCTAACCCTCTGATTAGCAATCAAATTCCTTAGGCATTATGCCACCAAAGCTCCTTATATTATGTAACAGGAACCTTTTACATTATGTAAAAGGATAAAAATGTTCATTCTTCCTTTTAAGTCAGTAATTACACCTGCAGGAAAGTATCGTGAAAAGACCTGAAATCGATACTTGGATAAACAAAATACAACAATCAATAATATTCTATTTTTAACTTGAAAAATTAAAAACAATCTAAATTAAGGGATTATCCAAGTAAATTATGATTCATTAACATGATGGTAAACAATCATAAATTATTTATGAAAAGGTTTTGGTGAAATGAGAAAATGCTTATGACAAAATATTTAAAAAATGTCACAAAATTATTTCATCTCAAAATGCTTTAAAAATGGAAAGAAAAAAGACTGGAAGTAAATACATGTAAATGCTAAATGTAATTTTCACTGTTTTTGTTGTTAGTTATCATCAAGTTGATTCCAACTAATGGCAACCCCATGTATACAGCACAGAACTGCTCCACAGCATTTTCAAGGCTATAACCTTTAGGAATAGACCACCAGACCTTCTGAGGTGCCTCTGAGTGGATCTGAACCATCAGTCTTTTAGTAGATAATTCAGCACTTAATCATTTGTGCCTCTAAAACTAAAAAAACCAAACCCACTGCCATCAAGTCAATTCCAAGTCATGGTGACCTTATAGAACAGAGTAGAACTGTCCCATACGGTTTCCTAGGCTGCAAAATCTTTACGGAAGCAGACTGCTACGTGTTTCTCCTGCAGAGTGGCTGGTGGATTAGAACTACCAACCTTTGGGTTAGCAGTCAAGCACTTTAACTACCTCACCACCAAGGCTCCTTCCTGTGCTTCCAGAGACTCCCATTTTTCATTATATTCCATTTTAAAAATATATAAGGCAACAGTGCCAATTTCTATTATTTTTCATTATTACTATAAATTTGCCTGGAGGGTTCTGGACAGTAAAATAAATTTACTCTTTGAAAAAAAAGTTAACTTTGATCAAGGACCCAATAGATAGATCCTGATCAAAAGGAGGAAAGAACTGCAAACGCATATGGAAATCAGAGTCACTGGATTCACTGAGACTGCAGGAATCCCCAAATATAAGTCCCAAAAATAATCTTTAAACCTTGAACTGAAATTATCCTATGAAGTCATTGTTAAACTAAACAACAGTTTAGCCCAATTACTAAAGAACGTTTGGGGGAGTTCCGGCAAGATGGCAGACTAGGCAGAAAGACTGCACAGACCCTCTTAAACAAAGAAAAGGGAAACCAATTAACACAGACACAGAAGATAATCCTGGACCCCTGAGCCTTGAAAGGAAGGATATAGAAGTGGATTAAACCGCAACTAGCAGAAGAATTTGCATGAAAATACCAAAAAAGGAGTCATACGGAGCTGCGGTCTGGCAGCAGTGGTGAGTGATCCTGATGGCACAGATGGCTAGCAGATTCCCAAGTGGTGTAGGACTTAAGCATTAAACTAAAAATGACCCTGCTAGCCAGGGACTGCACGGAGGACTGTGCACAGTGGCTGGGGAACAAA
>NW_006921668.1:980703-995239 GCF_000298275.1 Orycteropus afer afer | reverse complement strand
TTGTGGTAAACTGTGGTCAATGTCATGAGACAAAGTATATGTAAACTGCTATATGGAAAGTGAATTTGCTCTGTAAATCTTCACCTAAATCACAATAATAATAAAATAAATAAATAAATAAAATAAAGAACATTTGCCTTGAACACAGCAATCTTAAAAGAATTATCTATATGAGTGTAAACTGACAACACTTAATCTAAATCACAGATGAGAACTTTAAAGGGCAGACATCGTCGTCGTCGTTGTTTGCGGTCAAGTCAGACCCAACTCACAGCGACCCCTCCTTGGGTTTCCAAGGCAGTATTACTACGGAAGTAGACTGCCCAACCTTCCTTCCGAGGGTAGCTGGTGGGTTTGCAGAGGTCCTCAAATAGTGGTGAAGCAATATGGGTAGACAGAATGGTGACACAGTAACCAATATTAACCAACTTGTAACCAATATTACTGAACTGTTCATGTAGAAAATTGTGAATGGATGTATGTTTGATTGTATTTATTTCCATGAAAAGTAACTAAAATATTTTTAAAAACAGTTAAATAATAAATCACAGAACTCTACTCATATCTAGTTAGCTTCTAGAGTAATATGGACAAATCACAAAACTTAGAATTTTTTTATTGTGATTTGTGTGAAAATTTACAGAGCAAATTCACTTTCCATACAGCAGTTCACATATACTTTGTCTCATGATATTGACTACAATTTACTACAATACAACAGCTCCCCTCCCACTTCTCCCCATAGTTACCTCTTCCGTGTCCATCCCTCCATGCACTCCTGCCCCCTGAGCTGTCTCCCTGTGCATAAACAGTCCTTCTTTCTTCCATGATTGTTCTCTCCAAGAAGTGTATCTACCTCAGGTAAATGTTCAACTCATATGCCTGTGTTTTGTTTGGCTGGAAACCACAGTTGTGGGTTTAATTCCAGACCTGAAGGGCAGCTAGGGGCCATAGTCTCAGTGGTTCCACCAGGCTCTATCATACCAGCAAACGTGGTCCCCCCCCCCCTCTTTTTTTTCCCAAATGATTTTGAGTTTTGTTCCACAATGTTCTCCCTCTCTATTCAGGATCTCCTACATAGAACCCCCTCCTAGTGGTTGACAGTGGTAACCAGGCACCATCTAGTTCTTCTGGTCTCATAGTCATATAAGCTGTGGATCACATGGTGTACCAGTCACTAGGACTAATTGTTTCCATGAATCTTTGGTTTTCTTCATTCTTCTTTGCTCTGGATAAGGAGAGACCCATTGTTGCATCTAGATGGCTTCTTACAAGCTTTTAAGATCCCAGTTGCTACTTGCCACAGTAGGAGGTGGAACAATGTTTTCTACAGTATGTTTTGCCAAGAAATTGCTTTTTAAATAAGTATTAATGAAGTGAAAAAGGAGCTCTCGTGGTGCATTTGCCTGCTACCCAGAAGGTTGGTGGTTCAAACTCACCAGCTGCTCTATAGAAGAAGATGGGGCAATCTACTTCTGTAAAGATTTATTGCCTTGGAAACCCAATGGGGGTCACCATGAGTCAGAGTCAACTCAATAGCAGTGAGTTTGGTTTTTGTTTTTTTAACAAAGTAAAAATAGAGTCTAAAGACAAATAAAACCACCTTTTGGATTTTGCAATTTTCCCCGTGATAGTTGGAGCTGTGTGTCAACTTGGTTGGACCACAATTCTGTGTGGTTTAAGCAGTTGTGATGTGGTTATTCCCATAATGGGATCAGATGTATATGTGTTGAGCAGCCAATCCGTTGAAAGGGAGTTTCCCTAGGGGTGTGGCCTGCTTCTAGTATATTTATGGACATCCTGGGAAAAGAGACATTTCTTCTGTGGATCAGGACCCTTTTGTGCTGCCTACAACTGTGCATGAGTGAACAATCCACCACTTGGCCTGGAGATCTTGGATTCATCATTCATTGGAGTCAACAGCCAGTATATTGCCTGCCAACCTTGAGCTCCTCAGTACCTGCAGTTGCATGAGTTGGGAAAAGCCTCCAGCTTTGGAGGCTTTGGACTTTGGACTTGCCAGCTTCTATAAGTCTGTGTGCCATTTTCCTAAGATAAATTTCTCTTTCTCTCTCTATATAAGCTTTACTGGTTTTGTTTCTCTCGAGAACCCAGTCTAACACAACCCCTTACCATCACATTTAGGAGCTCGCGTAGCATAGTGCCAAAGGCACTTGACTGCTAACTAGAAGGCTGCGGTTCAAACCCACCAGCCACTCCTTAAAAGGAATGCTGGGCAATCCACTTCCATAGTGATACTGCCTCAGAAACCCAAGGAGGGGTTGCTATGAGTCTGGTTCAACTCGATGGCACACAACAACAACAACAACCATCACATTTGATTTGCAGATTGTTTCCACTATTGTATCATTAATACTTGTTCATAATTTCAAAAATACTTTCATTATTCAAATGTTCTTCTCTGAACAGACCAACTTTAAAATAAGATTTTTTCATCTACTAGATTTCTTTAGTAGAGCCCAGAATGATATTATTTAATGTAATCAGTACACTAGTAACCATTGAATTGCCTTTGACTTGTGGCAATTCCATGTGTGGCAGAGTAGAACTATGCTCCATGAGGTTTTCAATAGCTGATTTTTTTAAAAAAATTGTCAGGCCTTTCTTCTGAGGAGCAACCAGATGAACTCAAACCATCAACCTTTTGGTTAGTAGTCAAAAGCATTAACTATACCACCTAGGGACTGCATATTCAGTGTAGGTCCATATGATACCATATGACACATGTGATTATCATCTTAGTTGATGGAAAGTTTAGTTTTATATATGTTTTTAGAACTTACTAATTTCTCTAACATAGCACTTCAAAACCAAATCATGAAACCACTATAGAAATACAAAATTCAGAAGGAATTGACAAGTTATCAATTTCCTGTTTCTCATTCAATCTGTTTCTGTCCAGGTTGGAATATAAATCATTACTTCAGACTGAGAAAAAGTACTGGTTTGAACAGATCTGCCTACAAAAACAGCTTGTCAAATTTTAATTGGAAGTGTTTGGTAGTTTGGGGTGAGGAGTGACGGATTAGAACCGGACTCTGAAGTCAGAATATCTGCACTCATATTCTGGCTCTATCACTTACCAGTAACTAAATCTCTCTGTGCCTCAGTTGCTGTATCTACAAAAGGGGGATAATAATAATACCTATGCTTTATCAAGGAGCTCTGGTAGCGTAGTGCCTAAGGCACCTGACTGCTAACCAGAAGGCTGGCGGTTCAAACCCACCAGCCACTCCTCGGAAGGAAGGCTGGGCAATTTACTTTCGTAGCGATACTGCCTCGGAAACCCAAGGAGGGGTCGCTATGAGTCAGGTCTGACTCAACAGCACATAACAACAACAACAACAACAACATGCTTTATCAGGTTGCTGTAGGAATTAAATGGCACATAATAATCTCAAGCACTTCTGTTACATTAATATGAGAAATAAATCCAGTAACACTATTTTATCTATCACTATCTAAAATAGAAAGTGCTCTAGTGGGATAGTGGATAAGGCATTTGGCTGCTAGCCAGAAGGTCAGCAGTTCCAACCCACCAGCCACTCCGCAGAAGAAAGATAGGGCAATCTACTTCCATAAAGATGTACAGCCTAGGAAACTCAATGGGGGTAGCTATGAGTCAGAATCAACTCGATGGCAATGAGTTTTTTGTTTTTAATCTAAAATAGAGTACAAAATCGTGGTTGTTGCACGTGGAAAACCAAAGGGGAAAAAGAAAGAACTCTCTCCACCACTGATAATTTAACTGCCTCATTCTTTCCTCACATCCCATTGTTGCTATTTTATCTTTACAATCTTAAGTGAAAAATGAAAGCCATACCTTCCCATAAAAGTTAATGAGGATAAGAGTGGTAGAACTACTGTCCAAATTTGAGGGTTAGCCAAATTCTGCCAATCATATTATGGTGGGATGGGGAAAAACATGCAAGTAGACAAATACTCTATAGCATGGGTCAGCAAATGACAACTAATCTTCTTAAAAGATCACTCTATTTTGGTGGCTCAATGTACTGATTTCTCATTTAGTCTACAAATCTCTACACAGAGTAAGGTTTCTGTCTCCTCCATTCCCATGAAAATGTTCTAAGAATGAGTACCAATGATGTCAGCTAGACATGCTATTACACTCTGTTATTGGCTCCTCTTCCCCTACCCAGTCTTTAACATCTACATGTCCCAGGGCTTTCTGGTTATTCTACCACTGTTCTCCTTCTATAGGATTCTCAAGGTTCTAATTACTACCCAATACAAAAGACTCCAGATATCTCCCCTGAGCTTTAGACTCATATATCCAACTGCACACAGGACCTTCCACAGAGATGACTCAATAAGCTCACCTTAAACTCAACAAACTGAAAACTAAACACATCATTGTGGGTGGCTCCCCATTACCAATAAATTACTGCATCCCTTGATCTGGCTTCACATTATTATGTCAGCCTCATCCTCTGCCATTAAATATTCACCTTTCTGAATGCCCAGTAAAGTAAAATTACCACCTAAAATTTACAGAAGGAGCTCTGGTGGTGCAGTGGCTAAGACATTTGGCTGCTAACCAAAAGGTGGGTGGTTTAGGCCCACCAGCCACTTCCGCAGAAGACAAGGCAGTATGCGTCCCTAAACATTCACAGCTAAGGAAACCCTACACAGTCACTGAGTTGGAATCCACCTGACGGCAGTGCGTTTGTTTTTTCTTTGTTTGTTTAATATTTACTGAATGCCCATTAAATATAATGCACTAGTTTAAGCACTTTATATAATTAACTCATTAATCTCCGTAAGAATCTCAAGGTAACCTACTGCCACTGAATCGATTCTGAGTCATAGCAACCCCATAGGACAGAGCAGAACTGCTCCATAGCATTTCCAAGGCTGTAAATCTTTACGGAAGGAGACTGCCTTATCTTTCTCCCAGTGTGGCTGGTGAGTTTGGACCACCAACCTTCTGGTTAACAGCTGAATGCTTTAACCACTGCACCACAAGAAGAGCTCCTCTCAGGGGGATCTATGTAAGAGATCGTGCATAGAGTAGGAAAGCAATGTAGAACAAAACTCAAAATCATCTGAAAAAAAAAAAAAAAGAAGGTACCAGGTTTGCTGTTCTGATAGAGCCTGATGGAACCACTGAGACTATAGCCCCTATCTGTCCTTCAGGTCTGGAATTGAACTCACTCTTTTGTCTTCCAGCCAAACAAAAGATAGGCATATGAGATGAACATTTACCTGAGGTAGATATACTCCTTGGAGAGAACAATCGTGGGAGAATAGAAGGGCTATATATGCACAGGGAGACAGCTTGGGAGTACATGGAGAGAAAGACACAGGGAAGAGGTAACTATAGGGAGGAAGTGGGAGGGGAGCTGTTGCATTGTGGTAAATTGTAGTCAATGTTATGAGACAGTATATGTGAACTGCTGTATGGAAAGTGAATATGCTCTGTAAACTTTCATCCAAATCACAATTAAAAAAAAAAGAAGAGCTTCTCTCTCATAAGGTATGGTAGTTAAGTTTATGTGGTTATGTGTCAACTTGGCTGATCCTGGTTTTGACTGGCTGGGCAGCTAGATGTAGTTATTCCCGTGGTGACATTAGTAAACAACTCCATGGTGGAATCTATTAGAGGAGCTGAGGAGCTGCCTTAGGGATACAAAGAGAAGTGTTTATATATTGCTTTCAGTATGTAAAGAGAAGCATTGAGAAAGTTCTGCAGCTGTTGGCACTCTTGAATCCTGCATGTAGCCAAGTCATCATTTAGCTGCCTGCCATGATTGCCTGCCAGTGTTGGGACAGTTTCTGGACTTGAATTAGTGGCATGCCATGTTGTTTCGTAATCTTGGGACCATGCCATTTTACTTGTTGACCTTGGGCTTGTTAATCTCAGCAGCCAGGAACTGCTTGATTGAAGAGACATCTCTAGCTCCAGTGGGCCAGGAGCAAGAGGTAGAACTGAAGCCCAAGGTTCGGGGGCTTTTACCAAGCCCCTAAAATTTGGCAGTTTGAACTCAGACTTGTAGCCTCCAAAGCTGTAAGAGAATAAACTCCTCTTGTTAAAGCCACCCATTTGTGGTATTTTCTGTTAGAGCAGCACTGGAGAACCAAAACACAAGGTATCCCTGTTTTAAGCTGGAAAATCATGGAATCAGTATGCAAACCTAGAGCCTGTGCTCCTAACCTTTATGCTGTGTATCTCCATAAACACCTAGTATATACCAGGTACCGTCCTGGGGATTTGATGGTGAACATGAACAATAAGGCCCATGTCCTCATGAGAGTGAAATTCTAGTAAGTGTGAAGAAGCAGCAAACACACAGAAGGATAAAAAATGCATTACACATTATTAAAAAGTGCCAGGAAGAAAACAAATAGAATTTTCCACAATGGTTGTACCATTTTACAGTCCCACCAGCAGTGTATGAGAGTCCCAATCTCTCCACAACCTTGCCAGCATTTGTTATTTTCTGTCCTGTTGAACTCTGCTACTAGTCCTGGAGCAAGATGGTATCGCATTGTTGTAGAATTTTATGACAGGAAATAACAGAGGTGGATCTAGGTGGGGTATTTATAAACACAAAAACAGGAAAGACCTGGGAGTTCTGTAGAAACTGACAAACATTAATGTGCTAGAATATAAACAATGGAGATACTAATATATCAAAGACTCTCAAACCTATAGATGGTGGGTGAGTCTGAAATGGGATGATGAGAGACACAGTTGCTGGTGCAGAATTTTAAGCTGAATGATACTGGACTTGGAAATATATAGGTGTCGATTTTGTTCTCTCAGTTACTGGGAGTTGCTACTAACATAAAGTGACTAGAAACCACTATATTTCTACCCTAGAATGTACAAAACAGTCCCAGATAACAACAAACAATTGAACTCTTCCCAAAAGGTTAATGCTCTATTGAAAAACAATGGCTAATGGATATGTTTTGTTTACCCAAGGGATAAGAGAAAACTAAGATTTAAACTTCTTTTGTAGTTCTTACATGACCAAGTATAGTTCTGAGTTAATTGTGGTGAATTAATATTTGTTGTGCCTAAGGCATCTGACTGCTAACCAGAAGGCTGGTGGCTCAAACCCACCAGCCACTCCTAGGAAGGAAGATGGGGCAATCTACTTCCGTAGTGATACTGCCTTGGAAACCCAAGGAGGGGTCGCTATGAGTTGGATCAGACTCGACAGTAGTGAGCTGATGTGCAAGAAACAGTGTTGAATATTTTGGAGCATATCAAAATGAACTGGACACCAATCCTAAGAGACACAGTTAGGGAAATATGATTCCTAATATCATCTAATCTAGGGCACAATCAATTATAAAATTGATACATCATTGTATGTACCCCTATGAAGGGAATAGCAATACCAAGTAAAATTATGATATCAATTGTAAGATGCATCCTAATTTGGGAGAAGTTAAAATATGAAAAAATATACATCTTAAGTAAATGAAAAAGGAATATGAAAATAATTAGCTAAAAACACAAATAGTAGTAGCCAAGAGTCATATAAAAATTCAATTAACATCCAGGTCTGTTAATCATGAATGTTTCATGCAAAAGGTAGTATTTAGCCAAGTCTTGAAGGACAGGTGGAAGAAAGAAGTACAGAGATTGAGAAAAAGGTAGTTTTAAACAGGGAAGCTACAAGAGATAATAAGCTACAGCAATAATAAAGTAAATAAACAAACACTATTGAAAGTAAGAAAGACAAGTTTGTTAACTGTAACTAGGCTAAAGAGGTTGAATTTATTGCATAGATTTGGGGAATGGTTCTCAAGACTTTTTTCTCCTCAAAAATACTTTGGGGCTCTAATATACATCAATAATACAGCTCACTCTACAAGTGATTCTCAACTGTGGAAGATGCGAATACAACAGAGAGACTTAAGTCTTGTGGGAGCATAGTTTGAAAAAATCCTCCAGAAAATCCTAACCTTTATCTCTACGCCACCTTCAGAGTCACCCTATAATGTACTAGGGAACCCCTGTAGAAATTTGAGGAAGCCAAATAATTCACATTATATTTTAAGAAAGCTAATCCAACAGACAGGCATCCTGAGTACTGCCAACAGTTCATGTGTTCAGCCATTTACCAAAAGTCTGGAAGTTTGAGTCCTCAGAGAAGCTTTGAAAGAAAGATCTGCCAATCAACTTTAAAAAAAATTAGAAAACTTGGTCACTGAAAATCCTGTGGAGCACAGTTCTACCCTGGCACACACGGGGTTAGCATTAGTTGGTATCTACTTGGCAGCAACTGGTTTGGTTTTCAATTTTTAATCCAGTAAAATTAAGTAAAAATAAATAGGAATTAGAATAAAAGTTAAATATAATTTACATAAGATGCTGATATTCCAGGTAAGAAATTACACAAATGTGTATTAGGTTCATGATTATGTGGAAAATAGATGATGGAAATATGATAAGAAACAGGAAAAATGAAAGAAAAATTTTAGGACACAAGACAGTTAGCTCAAGTAAGGACAAGTGCATTATAAAATATTAGTAAGTTATCCAAGTTATGTCTAACAGGCGTCCAATATTGGAAAAAATGAAAGAGTTAGGTCTGGAAAAAGAGATGTGAACATCATCTAAAAAGAGGTAGTTAAAGCCATAATTGGATGAAGATCCTAAAAGGGGGCAAGGTGTTCCAAAGACAAATATTTTTGAAGTGAAAATGTATTAAAGCACTTAATTGCTTCAATGCAAGCAACTGTTTTCATATTTTACAATAATTTCATGCTGATGCTCATTGTCATTGCTAAGTTTACCACTATGAATTTAACAATAAAAAAGCAATGCATAGTAAAGATAAAGAACGTAATCAGGATTATGTAAAGCAATACCAAAACACCAAAGCATTTTATTATTAATTTCTAATCTGATGTTAAAGCCATTTATACAATCCACTTCTGTGTGTTTCTATCTCTGTATGTGTGTTTCTTTATGTGTGTGTATGTGTGTGTATAAAACTTTAGTTAGAAAGCAATAGCCTACACCTTTGAAGCAGCACCTGAGAGCAAACAAGAATATATGATGTAGTTGTGGGAAGAATTAATGTTTTGGTTTCTAAATGGCATTAATATAAAAATTCACAATTCCATCTTAATCTTAGATGGATATCCACATCACCTAAGAAAAATTGCAGGTATGTTATAAAAGGAAATTGCTTTCTCTTTTTTAAAAATTTTTTAAGATATTTTAAAAAGTATTTAAGGTCAATATTTTAAAATCAGGTATTTTTCAAGTATTTTAAAGCATAAAGGCAATGCCACCTTTGTACATAAGAAAGTGAATTTTCAAGTTATACATGGGAAAAGAAAGAAAATAATGTAACCTCTGGTGTTAAACACTTTTATGTGCAGTAAGTACACCAACATGAAGGGCTTTAATAAAATTCTATTCATTTTGACTAAAAAGTCTTGACTAAACAAACTTCCCCCAAGAGTGGGGGAGTGAGGATTATAGGGAAGGAAGTAAAAAGGAAGAAAGGAAAGAAAAGATAGGAGAGAAGGAGGGAAACAAACAGAATAAAAATGCAGGAGAGAGGAGAGGAGGCAAACCAGCCTCCGATCTAGACAATAAATATGTAAAGACCATCACATTGCCCAGTAACAGATTTATTGAGCCAAGAGAACAATGCAGTATTTTTCTGGCAGATGTGTGTGATAAAGCCTCCACAGAGTCATACAGACTATATGCCTGTACTACACTGCAGGTACTTTTCTCAAAATACTTGGAAGTCAAAGGAATCTGTTAGAAAAGAAACAGGCCAAACAGCACGTAACGTGCTACCTGTCTAAACAGTCAGACAAACTGAGATGGCAGCTATCAAAGTAACATGTTAATAGTTTGTAAAAACACGTTCTTGTGTTACTTTATGATAACTTTTGCATAAACAAATTTCCTCAAAGAAACAAAAAAAAGGTCCAAGTAGTTTCCTAAAACTACACTCATACAGTAACACTATGGTTAAATTTATACATAGCAAAATAAGTTTGAAAAAAAAAAGTTTTGAAATACCTCAGTCTGACCTTCATGAGCACTGGTCTCGTGAGTAACTCGAATAGCCTGTAATAATAACACAAGGTATTTATAGAAAAAAACCCACAATATCCAACTTTTTAAATGAAAACAAAACAATAAAGCTAAAATTTAATATTTAAAGTCTTGTTTGGAAATAATAAATTGGAAGAAATTAAAGAACAATTCAATAGTAGATATTTAAGAGTAACACATGAGTAACCAAATGAATTATTCTACTTTCCAAGCCACAAATCTCTGAAGATTTAGGAAATCGGATACTGGGCCTAAGTAGTAGTCACTTAGCTTATTTAATTGTTATAGCTAACACTTAACACTTTATTTGATCAAAACTAGAATAAAATGGGCATCACACAGAGACTGAAACCCTTCTCACATCTGTTTCTCCAAGTTACATGCTCCTTTCTTGCTCTGGATGAATTTATGCTTAATCATGCAGCTTTAGTAGGCAATTAAGAAATGTGGAGCAAAAGGCATGCATTTATCAGAAGCTAAAGAATTAAGTTTCCTGAAATTCTTTTTCTTTCATGTTCTAAAAATACCCACTATTAGCAAGGGTGCAGAGAAATGGGCACATTAGTAAATACAGGTAAACGTACAATCTTTATGGATGGCAATTTAGCAATAAATATCAAAGCCTTAAAAACATGCAAATGATTTGATTCAGCAATCTAGGAATTTATATATTTACATATAAATTGTATATAATTATATATAATTAAATATATTTGCAAAGATTTAGCTACAGTGTTATACCTAAAATTTAGCAGTATTAAAAAAAAAATCATGAAAAAGAGCAAAATACATTTCTGACAAAAATTTACCAGTTAAGTAAAATACTATACAATGGAAAGCTATGCAGCCATTAAATCATGATGTCAGTATATACTTACTCAAGTGTATTACATTTGTGATAAGTGAGAAAAGCAAGTTATAAAACAGCATTACATTGTGATCAAATTTTTGTTTAAAAAGATTGTGTATATACATATACACTCCCTATAAAAAAAATGGTAATGGTTGCTACCACTAATTGGTGGGATTACAGGTAATTTTATGTTGCTTTATTTTCGTGAAAAATGAAGATATTTTATGAAATGTTCAAGTTTTTTTAAAGTTGTATCTTAAAATAGTTGTAAGTATATTAGAATGCTAAAATACATGACAAAATCATTATTGAGCATAAACTCTGCCCAAAGCATTATTGTAACCAAATAATTTGTACACCTCTAATCTAAAGAATTTACAAGCTTCTCAGTAATGTTATAAAATGCAAATAGTCTCTAAAAGAAAAAATAGAAATCAAAAATAATAAATTTAAAAAATTATTCTATGAACTTATATAATCATTTAAAAGTATATTATGTGGCCTGTGTCTCTGTAAATGCAAGAAAATGATTAGACTGATAAAATAGGCTGGAGTATGGTCTCATGTCTACCTTTAAACCTTTTTTTTCCATTCATCTTCAGCCTTGTTCCAAATTCTGACCAGGTAAAAGCCACATAGGGTATTGCCAGGCATATATTTATTACAGAGAGGAAATGGTAAGGAATAGTCAACTGTAAGATATTTTACTAATCAATCTACTTCTGCAGTGATATTGCCTCAGAAACCCAAGGAGGGGTCGCTATGAGTCAGGGCCAACTCGACGGCACATAACAACAACAACAACAACATAAATCAAATTGCTTTTATTCTCTTATTCAGCTCTGGATGTAGAGAAGTGGCAATTTATCAATATGTATATGGCTATTTCGGATAATATTACCTGAAATGTACAAAAGGTCTTTTTTAATGAATACAACACACTCCAGACTTGTCAAAACTGTAGTTTCAAGATAAACCCCAAACAGCACCTATAAGCCCACAAAACTTTGTCCATATATTAAATCAAGGCAGAAAGAAGGTACCGACGTCATAGTTTTCCAGGTATCTGGCTCTTTCTTCAGGGCTCATTGAAACAGACTCCTCCAGGAATTTTTTCAAAGTTGATCCAGATTCTTAAATATTAAAGAAGGTAAAAATTGAAAACTTTACAAAACTTGGTATCTCAAAGAAACTCATACATGAAAATTCTAGAAACATGCGATTTTTCAGGTAAAACCCTTTCGCTGGTAAGTTAAGAATATAATAAAAGAAATTTAGTAAAATGCACACCAAATTCAAATTGTAATATAAACATCTAGTAGTGTAAAAGACAGGAAACTTTAAAGATCTGTGATACTTATACTTTGTATTTAAAAATTTTTTAATTAAGTAAGCTATAACACTACGGCAGAAGACAATGTGCGATCCATTTGTAAAGAAAAAATTAAGTCTTGTGATAAATTATAGGGCTTAAATTATTTGTTTGTTAAACTGCTATTTATCAACAAAGAAAAGAACGGAGAGGATAAGTATTTTTTTTCTAACAGTAGATGTACTTTCATTACAAAAGAAAGAAGGGGAAAAAAAGCTACATTTTAGTTTGAAAGAAAGAATTAGAGCAGCACCTACTGCTTAATGAAGTTAACTTGGATCTTCAGAGGGGAAAATAGCAGTAATGAAAAATTACTTACCAAAGTGCATCTTATCTTTATTGTTAGCAATAGCATGGATCAGTCCGATCGTTCCACAGGCATTGCTGATTGTTTGCTTCATGAAATATACTGACGATGTGACATCCTGTCCCTGAGATTTTATCTTTTCCTCCTCTTCTGTTCTGAATACTTCATACTATTTTTAAAAAAAGAAATCAGTGATCTATAAGTAGAAAATAACATTAAAATTAAAAAGAGCTAAAACAGTTTCTAAAAGAAAAACAATAAATGACCTAACGTATTTTTTTAAAAAGTGAAAGACCTGTTACCTATAGGTTGATAAAGATTGAAAAAAGAGTAATAGTACTCCATGTTGGTAAGGGTATGAGCAAAAAGGCATCCACACATGCTATTATTAAAAGTCCACCTTTTTTCTACACTTTCTAGGGCATATGACATTTTAAATATGCATATCCTTCAGTAAGCAATTTCCTTTGAGGGGTTGTGTTTAAGACACAATTTTTTAAATGTGCAGTGATATATGTATACTTTTAAAAATATAAAACTTAGAAAATTCTAAATATTCATCATGGGGATTTGGTTTAACATATTATGGTACACATTATGGCAAATACCATACAGCATTTACAAAGGCCAAAGTAGAATTATATGTTCTGACATAGAAATCTGTCCATAATTATAGAGTAGGTTATAGGTTATAGGTATATATTTGTATTACTGTAACAAAATCCCATTTATATTTTTAAAATATTTACTTTACATATGCATTACTCCAAGCTCACTGCCATCGAGTCGGATCCGACTCATAGCGACCCCTCCTTGGGTTTCTGAGGCAGTATCGCTACAGACATGACTGCCCTACCTTCCTTCTGAGGAGTGGCTGGTGGGTTTGAACCACCAGCCTTCTAGTTAGCAGTCAAATGCCTTAAGCACTATGCTACCAAAGCTTATATATGCATTAAGAAGTCAAAAAATAATACATTAATGGACCTAGACAATAAACATCAAAGGTTGCTAAGTCAGAAAAAGAAATGCCAAGACATTCTATTTTTCCCGATGGAAGTACAGTATACCACGTAGGAAGCAGTCTTGCACCCTCTCATCTCCTCAAACCTCTAAATCTTTTAATTTACTGCAAACACAAAGGAGAAAGAACATATTTAACAGTACCACGAGGATGCAATCATCCTTAGTCATCAAAAGTTTATGGGAAACTGTAAGATAACCACTAGTTTCAACAACAAAAAATGCAAGGAAAAATGAAAGAGGAGATGTGGACAGGATCCTATAGATTAAAAAGAGTTTTAAAAAGCATCACAATGTATGACCTGATTTGGATCCCCATTCAAATAAACAAACCTTTAAAAATATATAAGATGGGTGGGGAGTAAATAAGACCTTAACAGGGATTATCTTTATGGTAAGAGATTGCCTGAGGATTTTTACTTTAGATTTTTTACATTTCTATATCATTTATCATTGGTAAGAGCATTTTTCTTTTAAAAAATCATTCTATATTCATAGTATTCACATCATATTTATAACCATACTTTATTAACAACAAAAGTTCATTATTAACTATAATAACTGGTTGTAAGAGCAATATGGTATATATTAAAAGTAGGAGCTCTACAGCTGACTGCCAGGCCCACATCTGGGCTCTACCATTATTAGTTGCATGACTCTGACAAGTTACTTATGTCTTGTACTTCAATTCTCTAATCGTAAAAAAGGGGTTAAAAATAATAAAACCCCAAAAAAACAAATCTGTCTCCATCTAGTTAATTCCAACCCATAGGCACCCTACAAAATAGAGCAGAACTGTCCCATAGGGTATCCAAGGCTGTAACATTTTTGGGAGTTCTGGTGACATAGTGCCTAAGGCATTTGACTGCTAACCAAAAGGCTGGCAGTTCAAACCCACCA
>NW_006921668.1:970034-972980 GCF_000298275.1 Orycteropus afer afer | reverse complement strand
TTAAAAGTTATAGATTCACTATATATACCTATTTAACATCATTCAAGAAGAAAGAAGTGAAACACACAGAGATCTAAATTTAGAGATCCTTCTGAAAATAATGTTACCCATTCCATCAGTTTTCCCTACCTTCATAAAATAAGCTAAGATGAAATTTCGTTTTTTATAATTTGGAAACTTTTTACATATTTAAAAATTTGAGTATTCTTTATTCATATATTTTCTAAGACACATTTAAGATTGTTCTAGTCCTTAATATTTCCAAACTAGATACTTCAAAGTATGTTAAATATCATATTAAAACACAATTGAGGACAATTAACTGTATTTTATAAAAGGAGAAAACAACCCAAATTTAAAAGTTGAATCCAGGGTTTTACTGTCTATCTGTAAATCAGAATCCAAGTATTATCTCTTTAAACTAAATTCTGAAGATTTCCCTACTGTCTAGATTGTTTGATTTTATGCAAGGAGGAGAACATTTCCTTTAAAAGAGTATTTGTAAATTCAACTTGAAAAGAGAATTTTGTATTTATCAGAAAATGTGTATCTTACTTGACAATTACCTTTTCTGTAATAGGGAAGAGAAGTAACACTGCACAGACTGGTCTTGGTACCATGCTAAGGAGTTCAGGATCCATTCCATATACATCAACAAACTGCCAGTTAGGTTGTAGGCCTAATTGTTTGAGAAACTGGGAAAAGAAAAAAACAAATTAAAAAGAGTAGAACATTAACATTAACAGAAAAAAAAAAAAAAAAAAACAGTATGCTGTTAGCAGGTAAATAAACAAGTATATACTATACATCTAATGCATAAAAAGGGAGACAACATACAAATATTGCTGATGTTCAGTAAGAATGAAATGAAGTAGGTTTTCCCAAATAACGTAAAAAATATATAGCAATTTATTTACATAAATCAATACTTAAAACTCACAGTATATTAAGCAGAATCCTTTTTCATCTATTCTTTTGCACCAAATACATATAAGGTGGCTTGGTTCATATGTTAAGCTCATTTCTAGCACTTGCATTTTAAGGAGATGCATCTAAATTCTAATAAACAAGGGATTATTTTAGTAGAAAATAACAAAGTTCATTCTACTTGTCAAAAAGGATGCCCAAGGTTTATAGGTAAGTAGATAGATATCAAGAATTATATGAATGAGCAAAGAGTGATATAATGCCAAACCAGTCCAAGTGACTTACATAAATGCCAAACAATGCTTGATATAGGAAGAAGCTTCTTGACTCTGTTGTTGTTGTTATGTGCGGTCGAGTCTAGCACACGATAAAACCCTCTACACTTGACTGCCTCTCATATCTGGCCAAACAACTTCAACAAAAGGTTAGTGGTATTTTGAAAACCTTATATTTTCATAGGAGAATAAAATGTCAGACCTTAATCTATCATATTAGAGAAAAATTGAAAAATGAGAGCAATGCCAATTTTACAAAAAAAAAATTCTCAATAAATGTCTGTATTTAATGAAGCTGATGATTAAAAAAAAAGTACCATCACAAAATAGGTTTCATATTAAAATATTTTATATTAAATATGCACCATTACATCTCACTTTAAGGATACAGAATAGTATCTATTGGTCTTACGTTATCTGAAATTTAAAAATAAAAATTAAAAAAAGGTACCTTGGGTATTTCCTCTGAAGAATGATCACATGTATTTAGATCATCAAATGAAGTCTTGTAATACCAATGGAAACCATGCCATGTAATATAAATAGTGTTACTCATCTCACATACAGCAAGGTTCTTTAAGACAAGACCTTCCTGTTTAGAAGAATATTCTCTACATCCCTCCATTTCTCTGGTTATAGAAGAGAATTTATTTAGTGGAAAAAAAAAATCATTAATCAAAATAAGGTCTTAGACACTCTTATTAAGAAATATACTGAATTAGAAGCCCTTTCTTACCAGAATGTGCTCAACATCTATTAGTTTTATTCTTGCATCAAGTTACATGCCCTATAACAAACAGTCTGGGGCCATGAAGATCAATGGATTCTATATTACATCCATTCTTCATTTTATTCCAATTCATGATTGAACATTTTAATAAAGTTTGTAAAAGCACTCCACACCATTTCTCTCTCCCTTGTCCACTTCCTCCAAAATTCTCTTCTCAATATCCAATTCTACCTAAAACCCAAAAGGGATTAAAATTGACTGCTGAGACAAGGGAAAGAACTTTTTCTTATTTATCTTTTTAATTGCCTAGCACTATACCTGGCCACAAAGACACTCAAGTAATGTTTGTTAAACTGAAAAAGTAGTATTGTATCTCTACTTTAGATGGTCTAGCCATAAGTACTTGTGAGTAAAATCTATGTTTATGTCATTATTGTTGTTGTTAGATGCTGTCGAGTTGGCTCCAACTCATAGCGACCCTATTACTTAATATATGTATTTTTTAATATATTTTATTGTTGTTGGAAATATACACAGCAGAATAGACATCAATTCTATAGTAACTACATGGGCAATGCAGTGACACTGATTATATTCTTCAAGTTGTACAGCCATTCTCACCCTCCTTAATATATATTTGTTTTTATTTGTGACAAGTTAAAGAGGTCATAAAACTCATTTTGGTCCTTGCATTCATTTAATCAACTGTGAATACTACCTATGCTGAATTGACAGCCCTAAAAGGCATACCTTCAAGGAAAAGCATCATGAACCCTGGTAAGAGGATTTAAATCTATTCATTAATTTTATGTACTCCCAAAGTCATACTGTTATAAAGGTAAAAAGTTACAAAACAAGATAGTACATATAACAGAGTAATTTTTTATCTGTGCTACAAACTAACAGCAACAGTTAAAACATTTTAGTGAAAATAATCTGAACAAAATTGGCATGTCACTATAATGTGGTGTTGTTGTTATATGCCGCCGAGTCGGCCCCGACTCATAGCGACCC
>NW_006921668.1:966474-969934 GCF_000298275.1 Orycteropus afer afer | reverse complement strand
CCTTTAGGTCTAGAAGGTCTAGAATTGAACCCACACCTGTGGCTTCCAGCCAAATAAAAGACAGGCATAAGAGTTGAACATGTACCTGAGGTAGATACATCCCTTGGAGAGAACAATCATGGGAGAAAGAAGGGCTGTTTATGCACAGGGAGACAGTTCAGGAAGCAGGAATGCATGGAGGGATAGGCACAGGGAAGAGGTAACTATTGGGAGGAAGTGGGAGGGGAGGTGTTGCATTGGGGTAAGCTGTCAATGTCATCAGACAATGTGTATGTGAACTTCTGTATGGAAAGTGAATTTGCTCTGTAAACTTTCACCCAAATCACAATTTAAAAAAAATAAGTAAGAGTGAGGTAAAGGTGAAGGAGAAGAGCGAAGAGGAGCATGGAAAGGTGATACTTTGTTTTCCCAAATTTTTGACATTTCTAAATTTTTCAGATTCTAATTACAGCAACAAAAAACAGCCTGTAAGACAAATCCTGCCGGCTGCCTCTTTTCATAAGTAAAGTTTAATTTATGTATTGACCAAGTTTATGTACAAATCAGCCACTGGAAACCCTATGGAACACAGTTCCACTCTGACACCCAGAGGATGCAACTGACTTGATGGCAACTGTTTGGTTTGAGGTTTATGGCTGTTTTCATGCTACCAAGTAAAGCTAAATAATGCAACAAAACAAAAAAAAAACAAACACACCACCATTGAATTGGACCAGACTCATAGCGACCCTTCGTTGGGTTTCTGAGTCGGTATCGCTATGGAAGTAGATTGCCCAATCTTCCTTCTGAGGAGTGGCTGGTAGGTTTGAACCACCGGCCTTTTGGATACCAGTTTAATGCCTTAGGCATTAGGCCACCAGAGCTTCTAAATGTAACAGAAACCGTAAATATTTACTATCTGGCCTTGTAAAATGCCAATAATATTTATGATTTGGCCCTCTAAAGACAGCTGGTGATCCTTACAAGAGAGACAAATGATGCAACAAATGATGTCTACAGAAAATCCAAATTAAGAAACTATTTTCTAACAACAACTGTATGTATCTATGTTTAAAAATATGACTTTTATGAATGTGCTTATAAATCAAATTTTTAGGTAACATTCTCAGAACAAATATTAATTCATTCATTCACATAACTTCAATTGATAAAAACTGTAGAAAGGTTAAATATAGTATGGTTTTACCCTGAAATGTTTATACAGGCCTAGAGTTTCCTATGTTGTTGTTATTTAGTATCAAAGTTCCTTGCTGACAAAATGAGATTAGACAATTTCCCAAGATTTAAAGTTCAGGGAAAAATCCTAAAATGATACAAACCAAGTATAAGGGGAAAAAAAAAAAACAATTAAGGAGACCAAAGAAAGAACACATAGTCAAGAGGCTGTTGGGGACAAGCAACTTTTAACTATCAGAATAAATTTTCAGCCTCTTCATCTGTGACTCACTGGCCGGTAAGCACTACTCTAAAGTACACATTTAAAACATCATAATTGATTTTATTTAAAGGGTAATGAAGTACCTATGACAGTTCCTTTCCTGTTAGTATACTTAAGTCACACATTTTAGTTTCTAAGTTAGAACTTAGAAGACAAACAATTTATATCTCTTAAAATATCCATCAGATAGCCTTTGAATGACTTTGTAATGTCAAATTTTAAGAGGTATCAAAAAAGTTGCAGATGCTACTGCCATTTCTAATTGCATGTGTGTGTGCATGTGTGTGCATGCATGCTAGGTGCCATCAAGTCATTGTCAACTCACAGTGACCCCATGTGGCAAAGCAGAATTGCCCCACAGGGTTTTCTTGGCCGTAATCTTTATGGAAACTGACAGCCAAATTTTTTTTCCATAGACCCTCCAGGTGGGTTTGAACCACAAACTTTTGGGTTAGCAACCAAGTACTTAAACATTTGTGCCACCAGGGCTCCTTAGAGAATATAGAATGTGGACTTGAACTGCATGAGTCCACTTATACATGGTGTCTTTTCAAGGACTGGTATTACATAGAAACATTTTTAGAGAAATGAAAAAGCAAAAGAGTCAGACAGAAATTACAATATATTTCCATAGTTGCACCAAGTGTACCTCCCACTCCTGCCTCCCCTTCCACCTCCTCTACCTCTTTTGCCTCTGCCACCCGAGACAGCACAACCAACCCCTCCTCCTTCTCCACATCCTCAGCCTATCCAACATGAAAACGACGAAGATGAACACCTTTATGATGATCCACTTCCACTTAATGAACAGTAAATAATCATCATATCATACAGCTACTAAAGATATCTGTTGTATGTGTGTGAGTGTCTTCATGTGAAAATCTAATAACTGGAGGGCAAGACCTGTATGAATCGACTGTTTATGCTATTGGTAAGGCTTCCAGTCATCAGTAGGCTCATAGCAGTTAAGTTTTTGATGAGTCAAAAGTTATACATGGATCTTCAACTGCATGCAGAGTCAGCATCCTTAACCCTCACAGTGTTCAAAGGTCAACTGTATGTATAAGTGAACAACTGTACATACCTAATTGTATACTTACTTATAGAATTATGTCTTTCTAAGCAATTAGGTAGAAGAGCTTTCTCAGTATGGATGATGCACTAAATAAAGAAGTCCTACATGCTTTTACACTGCTAATGACCCACTAAATGAAGGAAAACAAATACAATTTATTCTTCTAAAAAAAATTGGTCATAAAAATCAATACTTTGGGAAATCTCCAATTCACCTCATACACTCACATACATTCACTAGCTAAGAAAACCTAAGTGTTAAGCAGCTTACTTTTTTCATTTTTTATTGCTTCTTATAATTGGAGTCCTGTTACAGTTATTGTAAGTACTTGATTACTAACCAAAAGGTTTGCAGTTCAAAACCACCCAGAGGTGCTTAGGAAAAAAGGCCTGGTGATCTGCTGCCAAAAAGTCACAGCGTTGGAAATCCTATGGAACTCAGTTCTACTCTGCACCTGTGGGTCATCTGAGTTGGGAATGACTCGGCAAAAATGCATATGTTTTTGGCTTTGGATGGTTATCTATTGGCTTATTTTAGCAATAAAAATTATGAAAATAATACTGGGAGAGTAACTTAAGTTTTTGTCCTGAGTGTTACACAAATTAGTTATCTAACTTCAGAATAGACCTCACCAATAAAATTAGAGGTGTGGTCTAACGCTGAAGAAATTTCCAACTCTAAAATTCTACGAATATTACCAAAACTAAAACCAAACCCACAGCCATTAAGTCAGTCATCAATTCTGACTCATAGTGACCCTATAGGGCAGAGAAAAACTTCCTCATAGGGTTTCCAACACTGTAAATCTTTACATAAGTGGACTGCCTCATCTTTTTCCCACATAGAGGTTGGTGGGCTTGTATTGCCAACCTATTTTTGGTTAGCAGCCCAACATTTTAACCACAGTGCCACCACAGCTCCTTTTTCATTTTTTACTCCTGAGCTCA
>NW_006921668.1:953967-958947 GCF_000298275.1 Orycteropus afer afer | reverse complement strand
ACCAGAGCTCCTTTTACACTATAATGTAAAGGGCCTTAATTTTCAATTTGCTCTATGTCAGCCAAAGCCAGCAAGTATAAAAAGTACCAAGATCCGAAGGCATCAACTGTAGTGCAACTGATTAATACCAAACTGAGAGTACTGAATGAATGATTATGAATGAATGATTAAAGAGCAAAGGTTTTAACCAGAATCATACTTTTTTCTTAATTTTTCATTCATATCACCAATCGAATAAAATAAAGTTCAATTCTATGAACAGCTATTAAGTACCTTAGTTACATCATCTGTCTCCAACTGCTGTAAGTCAGAATCATACTACAAGTCAGTATATATAAAAAAAGAGTAATAGTCATTGTTAATAGTTAACTACCTGTAGGAAGCTGAGAAAGATAAAGAGGGACTTCAACTTTTATCTCTGTTTTTAAAATCATGCTGATGTCCTACTTTCCTTTTTTTTTTTAAATCATGCTTAAAATGGTCATAAGGAAACAGATGAACACTAGAAGAAAATTCTCAAAATGTTAACAGCAGTTAGCTTGGATACTGTACACCCACTTTTTTTTTTCTGATATTTTTTAAGTATGTTATTTTTATAATAGCTGTATTTACTTTCTAAGTTATAGATTTATAAAACTGATACACATTAATTTATTTAAATATACAAAACTGGGAGAAAACTCAAAATTATAACTTTAAAGCTGCATTAATAAAAAAAAACTTCAGACTACTCACAAAGAAAAGTATTCTGTGTGTGCATTTACAATGCCATCTTTATACATTTAATTAGAAGCATAGTGTTTGTATCAAGCAGAAAAAGAGTTTTATAACCTTCTAATATTAGTATGCTAGTTTTCCAGTTTATACACTAGTAATGAAGTAACAAAAAAAAATGCTGACTGATTAGCCTACTAAATTTTTCACAATGCCTTTAAAATTTTGGCCAATCAAGAAAAATAATTATTAAATTAGAATATGCACCATAAAAGATTCGTGGTCAGGTTATCCTTTTTTTTTCTTTAATTTTTATTGTGATTTGGATGAAAGTTTACAGAACAAATTCACTTTCCATACAGCAGTACACATACACTTTGTCTCATGACATTAACTGCAATCTCCCACAATATAACAGCTTTCTTCCCACTTCCTCCCCATAGTTACCTGTTCCCTGTGTCCTTCCATCCCATGCAGTCTCCCTGTGAATACACAGCCCCTCTATTCTCCCATGATTGATCTCTCCAAGGAGTGTATCTACCTAATGTAAATGTTCAATACATATGCCTGTCTTTTGTTCGGCTGGAAGTCACAGGAGTGGGTTCAATTCCAGACCTGAAGGGCAGCTAGGGGCCATAGTCTCAGGGGTCCTACCAGGCTCCATCAGACCAGCAAGCTGGCCCCCTTTTTTTTTTTTTTTAATGATTTTGAGTTTTGTTCCACATTGTTCTCCCACTGTATCCAGGATCTCATACATAGATCCCCCTCCAAATGGCTGACAGTGGCAGCAGCTGGGCACCATCTAGTTCTTCAGGTCTCAAAGTCAACTTACCCTTTTTATTGTTCCAATGATAAATTTTCCAATGGATGAAGAATATTTAAAGTTATATGTAAATATTTTATGAGACTATTATATGTCAGAAAAAATTCTAGGAACTTTATCATACACTTCTACTTCCATAGAGATACCAACTTGGAAACCCAAGGAAGGGTGGCTATGAGTCAGGATCGCCTCGATGGCAGTGAGTTTAGTTTCATTTGGTCACCTTAATTAACTTTTAGATGATTATCTAGCAAGGTACCAGTAAAGCCAGTTGGCATCATGTCAATTCTGACTCCTGGTTTTCTTTTTACCAGTGAAAAAATTGAGTCTGGGAGGTTAAGTGATTTTCCAAGGTCACAGTTCTATTAAAAGGCAAGACTCCAGATCTCTCCCACCCATCTGCTTTTGCAGCCTTGTCTCCCACTACTTGGAGTATTTTTTTTGTACCTTGTTTTCTCACTTCAGGCACAATAAACTATTAGTTTCTCAAAGGGCCTGTAACTCTTTCCCTCCAGGTTTTTGCACACAATTATGCTTTCTTTGAGAAACTTTAGCCTCTGCCCTGAATTCTAGTAAATTCCTTTTCATTCTTAGCTGACAGTCAAAACAATCTGATTTTATAAATAAAGGAAATAGAAAAATAATAGTCACTTTCTTTTTAAATTTGCTCTAAAGGCACTTGCTCTCATATTTACTGGCTTGCCCAGAGTAGTCATAGATTTTTCCCTTGTTAGTAAATTATGAATGACTTGAATTATAATATAGAAATTATGCAAAACTAGGAGAATAACAGTTAAATGAGAAAACAACAGTTCTTAAAAGCATGGAAACTAGCAAAATGGATTTTAATAGATCAAATTTAAAAAAAGTGAAAGTATTACATACAGAATAAGAAAAAACTTTACAATATTTTATTTAAGTATTAAAAAAAGGGGGGAGTTTATTTCACTGCAGGCTCCATATGGACTAACTACACAACTGTCAACAAAGGTAATGCAATCCTAGTTGGCTTTGAAAGAAGCACGGTCATTCAAGACAATGCAGTATTAGCCCACTGTACTCAACACAGATTATTCAGAGTGGAATATGATATTAACTTTAGGAGTCATATTTTATGAAGAACAATCAGAGAAAGAAGCAGGTCCAAAGGAAGGTGACCAGGAATGAAAGATATCATAGTTGCAGATATTGAGTATGTTCAATGAGAACTTACTGTATCATGCATAATCCCCGTCCCTAGATATTTTTAGTAATATTATGGAAGAGCAGTTAGATTTACTCTATGCAGTTTCAATGGGAAGATAGATAGATAATTGGAAGAAATTATATGAAATCAGATTTTGTTTCAATAAAAAATGATAAAATTCTTATTATATATTATAACTGTTACTATAATTTAAAAAGTAAGCCACATTATGAGATAGAACACTGCTTATATAATATCCAGGCATTCATGACCACGGACCATCAAAGGATTCATGACCATGTTAAAAATAAGTTTGAGAAAGGATGTCCTGAAACAGGAAAGCAGCTATTTAAGATCTATTAATTTCATAAATATCTGTTGAGAGCCCCCTACTGACCAGACATCATTCTTGGTACTGCAGCCATGTCCATGCTCTCACAGAACTTACCTTCTAATGGGAGGATACACATGGCAAACAAGTAAACACATAAATAAACATGGTAATTTCATGATTCAGAGTGTTAAGTATTATGAAGAAAATAAAACAAGACACAATGACAGTACGGGTATGGGAGCCAAGAAGAGTTTGTTGAGGAGGTGATTTAAGTTGAGCCACAAGTGACAAGAAAGAACCAGCCATAAAACAATGCAGACCAGAATGATTCAGGCAAAGGATAAGCAAGTGCAAAGACATGGATATAGGAACAGATTTGACATGTGACAACCGCAGCACAACATAAGTGGGACAGAGATGGGAAAGGTCTGAGACATGGGCCATTCCCTGTTTTTAAGGCATGGTAAGAAGCTGGCATTTTATTCTAAGGACAAGCGATGGAAGATCAATAGAATGTTTTAAGCAGGGATGTCACAAGATGTGATTTGCATTTCTCTAAGACCACTTTGGGTGCTTATGGAGAACAGATTTTAAAGGGGCAGAAGGAAGAATAAAGAAGAGTTGATGCTTTTGAGTTGTGATGTTGACAAAGAATACTGAAAATACCATGGACTGCCAGAAGAATGAACAAATCTGTCCTGGAAGAAGTGCAGCTGGAATGTTCCTTGGAAGCGAGAATGGCCAGACTTTGTCTCACCTACTTTGGGAGCTCTGGTAGCATAGTGGCTAAGGCACTTGACTGCTAACCAGAAGGCTGGTGGTTCAAACCCACCCGCCACTCCTCGGAAGGTTGGGCAATCCTATTTCCGTAGTGATACTGCCTCGGAAACCCAAGGAGGGGTCGCTATGAGTCAGGGCTGACTCGACGGCACATAACAACAACAACAACAACACTTTGGCCATGTTATCAGAAGGGACCATTCCCCGGAGAAGGATATCATGCTTGGTAAAGTGGTTAGTCAGCAAAAAAATGGAAAGACCCTCAACGAGATGGACTAACACAGTGCTCCAACAACAGGCTCAGATATAGCAAGGATTTTGAGGATGGCATATGACCAGACACTATTTCATTCTATTATACACAGTGTCACTATGAGTTGGAGCTGATTCAACAGCACCTAACAACAACAATTATCATCCAAGTTAAGGATGATGATGGCTTGCATTATGGTAGTAGAAATGGAAAGAACGGCCAAATTTGGGAGATATTTTGAAGGAAGAGTGTCATGGATTGAATTGTATCCCTAAAATGTATGTGTCAACATGGCTAAGCTATGATTCCCAATATCGTGTGGTTATCTCTCAATTTTGTAATCTGTTGCAAATCTGAGTCTCCATATGTTAATGAGGTAGGATCAGCGTGGGGTTATCTTGAGTCACAGCCTTACACAAGAATATGACTCAAGTCACACCCTTAAGTCATAGCCTTAGTCAATTTCACATCTTTGCTTGAGTCACATCTTTTATTGTACAAGAGATAAATAGAGAGAAAAGCAAGTAAAGAGGAAGGAACCTCACTACTAACAAGAACAAAGAGCCAGGAGTGGAGTGCATCCTTTGGACCCAGGGTCCCTGCACTGACAACCTTCTAGACCCAGGGGACACGGATGTCAAGCATATGAAGATCTCCTATGAACACTGGGCCCCCAGAAGTTGAAAGGCGACAAGGACCTTCCCCCTAGAGTCAATGCACTGAATTAATATTTCTAGCTTCCTAAACTGTGTAAAAATAAATTTGTTTGTTAAAGCCATCCATTTGTGATATTTCTGCTATAGCAGCACTAGATAACTCAGACAAAGAATTTAAGAGTTAGAAACAAATTGGATCTGAGAAGGAAGTGAAAGAGAAGAATATCAAAAATA
>NW_006921668.1:950192-952912 GCF_000298275.1 Orycteropus afer afer | reverse complement strand
TAGCGACCCCTCCTTGGGTTTCCGAGGCAGTATCATTACGGAAGTAGATTGTCCCATCTTCCTTCTGAGGAGTTGCTAGTGGATTTGAACTGCCAGCCTTCTGGTTAGCAGTCAAGTGCCTTAGGCACTATGCTACCAGAGCTTCCCATAACCTTGTTTAGGTGTAAAGTTTTATTTGTTACCTTAATGAGGTCATACCAGTGTAGGATGTGTCTTAAACCTAATCACTTCTAAGTTATAAAAAGAGCAGATCAGACACAGAAGCAAGCACATACTGAGGAAAACAGATGCCATGTAAGAATTGCCATGGATCAACAAAGGCCAGGGGCTACTGACAAGGAAACAGTCTACACAGTGGAGACCCTAATTTGGGCTTTCAGTCTCCAGAACCGTGAGAAAATAAATTTCTGTTACTGAAAACCATCCACTTGTGGTATTCTATTACAGCTGCACTAGGAAACTTAGATAGGTTTCCAATTTGGTAGAGAATTCAGAGCTTAGAGAAAAGTGGAGGTCAACTATGTGACAACTGATAGCATTTAAGCTATACTACAGGTAACATCAAAGAGGTCTGGTGGCACCATGGTTAAGTGCCTGGCTGCTAACCAAAAGGTTGGCAGTCAGACCCCACCAGTCACTCCACAGGAGAAAAGATGTGGCAATCTGCTCCCATGAAGATTACAGCCTAGGAAACCCTATGGGGAAGTTCTACCCTGTCCTATAAAGTCACTAAGAGTTGGAATGACTGGATGGTACACAACAACAGATACTATTACTAAGGAAAGAATGCAAATAAAAATTCAGATAGACCAAGCCCGTGGGAGCTCCTTAGAAGTTGGAAAAGAGATCTAGCCAGGAAAAGATAGTGTTTCAAGAAGGATGGAGTGGCCTACTCTACCACATGCTACTAACAGGTCAAAAAATATGGTGACACAGAAGTTACCACTGGATTTGGCAAAGTGAAGATATTAGTAAAAGTGACAAGAGTTGTTACTGTGGATTGGTGAGGACAGAAGCTAGGGGTAAACACAGAAGAAAATGAGAGATGAGGAACTGGCAATAGCAACTATGGACAATTCTTTGTGGAAAGTTTACAAAGAAAGAAAGTAGACATGAGGCAATAGTTAGAGGAGGACAGGGTACCCAGGGTGTTTTTTAAAGATGGGATCCACTAACCAGAGAATTTTTGTATTTATTTTTCTTGAGACATTATGCTAGAAAACATTTGGCCTTCTCAATAAAATCATAATTAGAAATATTTCAAGAGGGTTTCTAAATCAAAACTCATTGGTTCTAAAACCCAACAATATTTTAAATATATACATAATGCTAATATACTCAAATCAGAAACAAAATAATCAAGATGAATATCTAGTATGGTCATAAAATGCTATAATTGCCCATATCACAGACTATTATTTTTAAGCAAGTTATAATTCTTGATGCTTAATTAACTGTAACTAACTTTCCATCAACTTCAAGTTGGTTTTACCCTTTTAAATACTTATGTAAGTAAGGCAGAGCTTACAACTTTCTATAATTTTTTCTATTACTTAACTAATTTTATTCTAAATATGCCCTACCTGTAGCATCACAAAATATCCTTAGAAGGGGCAGGTTGACAACATATGAACTAAAAAGAGAAAGCAGGCTTACCACATTTACTGAGGCACATAGTTAATACATCTAACAATTAATAATGATCTGCATAGTAGACATCTGCTGGCCATTCTTATATAATCCAACCAAACCTACTTCCATCCAGCTGATTGTGACCAATAGGGACCCTATGGGACAGAGTAGAACTGCCCTATTGGGGTTCCAAGGCTGTAATCTTTATGGCAGCAGACTGTCTCGGCTTCTCCTGTGGAGTGGTTGGTGAGTTCAAACTACAAAACTTTTGGTTAACAGCCGAATGCTTTTAACTACTGTGCTACCAGAGCCCCTTTCTCATACAACACTAAGTATCATTAGAGCATAAAACAGAATATGCTCAGGAGGTAACAGAATTATGATCAAGCAAAAGGCCTATAATTCCATTAAGGTAAGGAAGAGAAGGTAGGTATGGGTTTATCTGTGGCTTAATTTATTAATTCTTCAAATTTTAAGTCAATTAATTAAATTTCTATTCATTTTCTTTTCAAGGAACTGCAAGCAACACAGAGAAAATTAAGAAACCACAAAAATGTACCCACTTCTTAGATACTTGCCCATTTTCCTGAACTAAAAGCACATTATTTCTTAATAAATAAATTTAAAAGAAACATCCAAAGTATGATCAAATAGTAAGAAATATCTTTTCTCTGTAGTTATCATCTAAGAAAAGTCTCCTGTCACCATCCTACCTATTAATTTTCCCCTACAGTTCTCTATCACAGCACAAAATTCATTTTTTTATTAAACTTACAACAATTGCTAATTATTTGCTTACATGTGTATAGTCTATATTCCCTACTGAATTGAAAAGCAGAAAATCATTTATGTTTTAATCACCACTGTACAACCAGTTTCTGCTCAGACACCTGATATTATAAATGGTATCCCCAAAATATGATTTATTTACTGAGCTCTGGTAGCATAGTGGCTAAGGCACCTGACTGCTAACCAGAAGGGTGGCAGTTCAAACCCACCAGCCACTCCTCGGAAGGAAGATGGGGCAATCTACTTATGCAGTGATACTGCCTCAGAAACCCAAGGAGGGGTCGCTATGAGTCGGGGCC
>NW_006921668.1:945596-949871 GCF_000298275.1 Orycteropus afer afer | reverse complement strand
GAAACCCAAGGAGGGGTCGCTATGAGTCGGGGCCGACTAGACGGCACATAACAACAACAACAATATTTTGTTGAGGATATTTACATCCATGTTCACGAGGGATACTGGTCTGCAATTTTTCTTATAATATCCTTGTCTGGTTTGGTATCAGGGTAACTTGATTCTTGAGTTTGGAAATGTTCCCTCATCTTACACTTACCTTCTTATGCTTATATATTTATATTATGGATATGTAAAATTGGTATTACTTTTTCCTTAAATGATCATCTCAACAGATGCAAAAAAAGCATTTGAGAAAATTCAACACTAATTCATTATAAATAGTCTCATCAAACTAGGAAAATAAGAGACCTTCCTTTGCCCAATAAAAAGCATCTACTAAAAATCTACAGGAGCTCTGGTGGCATAGTGCCTAAAGCATTTGACTGCTAACCAGAAGGCTGGCAGTTCAAACCTACCAGCCATTCCTTGGAACTAAGATTGGGCAATATACTTCCGTAGAGATACCACTTCAGAAACCCAAGGAGGGGTCTCTATGAGTCAGGATCAACTCAATGGCTGTGAATTCAGAGCACCATACTTAATGGAGCAAGATCAAATGTTTTCCCCTAAGATCAGGAACAAGACAACAATGTCCTCTCTCACCACTCCTACTCATATTTGTATTGAAGGTTCCAACCCACTCAACAAGGCATGAAAAAGAAATAAAAGGCATACAGATTGAAAAAAAGAAATAAAACTGTCTATTCATTGACAACATGATTGTCTATATAGTAAATCCCAAAGAATCTAACAGCCACCACCAAAAACATCCACTAGAAAAATAAATGTAACAAGATAGCACGATACAAAGTCTATATACAAAAACCAATTGTATTTCTATACACAGACAGTCCTGAGTTATTAACATCTGACTAACATACATAGTTATGATTCAACCTCCATAAAGACTATTATATTAAAAATTCAGGGGACATACAAACTTCGTAGTAACAAACAGGAGCTACTTAGTGATGTGCATCAATATATTATCATTATTTATATATTATTATGTTAAAGATGTTTTAGTGTTTCTTTGATGTATTTTATGTATAAAAAACTACACTATATATTTTACATTAAGACAAGCATTTGTCTAACTGATGTTAGATACGAAGTGTACCTAACTGTTTCAACTTACTTACAAATTCAACTTAAACACAGACTTAAGAATGGAACTTGTTCCTAACACAGAGACTGCCTACACAGCAATGGAAAATTAGAAAACAAAAATTTCAGAAATGCAATATCATTTACAATAGCACTCAAATTCACTAAAAACTCAGGTATCAATCTAACAGAGTATGTATAATATCTATATACTGAAACTACAAAACACTGATAAAAAAAAAATCAAAGACCTAAGTTAATGGAGAGATGTACTATCTTCATGGATTGCAAAAGTCAACATTAAGATTTCAGTTCTCCCCAAAGTGTATCAATAGATTCAATCCATTTGCCATCAAAATCATAGCAGGGCTTTTTGTAGAAACACACAAACTGATTGTAAATTCATACAGAGAGTAAAAGTAACTAGAACAGCCTAAATTTTTAGAATAGTCCGTTTTGAACAAGAAAAACAAAGTTGGAGGGTTCCAAAACCAAACCTATCCCACTGCCATCAAGTCAGCTCCAACTCATAGCAAATATATGTTGTTGTTATGTGCCATCACACTCACAGCAACCTCTCCTTGGGTTTCCAAGGCGGTATCACTATGGAAATAGATTGCCCAACCTTCCTTCCGAGGAGTGACTGGTGGGTTTGAACCAACAGCCTTCTGGCTCCCAGCAAATATATAGGACAGAGTAGAACTGCTCAAGAGAGTTTCCAAGGCTGTAAATCCTCACAGAAGCAGACTGTCTCATCTTTAGCCTGTGAGCAGCTGGTGAGTTTGAAACACTTACCTTCTGGTTAGCAACCAAATGCCTTAACCACTGAACCACCAGAGCTCCATGTTGGAGGGTTCAGACTATTTAATTTGAAATGATACTGTAAAACTACATTAATCAAAACAGTGTGGTTCTGGCAAAACAACAGACACATAGATCAGTGGATCAGAATGGAACTCCAGATATATGTTCAATTGATTTTTTTACAAAGACATAAAAATGGTTTTAGATTAGGTCTAAGGGAAATACTCTTCTTTATGGCATTAAATCCAAAATTGTAAATACTGATGTCTTCAGCCTGAAGATCTCTCTCTTGACAAAAGAGATAAAATGTTTTAGGAAAAACAGAACAACAAAGTGTGGGAAACAAAAGAAATTTAACGTTGGTAGGAAAGGGCACTATAATAATAATATAAAAAAACATGTTGGAATTTAAGTTTTATGTTTCTAAATTATTAAAGAGATAAGAGTTGGGGGAATAATAGTCATTTTAAAAGCATGTAATTAATCGAAATAAGGTAAAAGGTTTGTTGTTAATATTAAGATAAAGCATTTCTATTTACTTTCTTTCTATAAGGAATATGCTTTGAAAACCAAAATTAAATTTTTAAATACATGACAAATTTCCTTGGTATGAGAAGGGAAATTATGGGGAAGAAGTTTATCACATACTAAGAGGGCAGTAAAAAGTAAACTATTTTAAATGAAAAATAAGATAAGACAAGACTCATCTGAACAAATCAAAAGTTTATACCTGGCAGCACCTATTGTTCCTTTAATCCAGAGATGTTCTCACTCCCAAAACCAAAACCTCCAGTACCCAGAACGAATTATGAGTTGTGGGTGGCAAAGAACAGCGTGTGAACTATTATTATACTGGACTTTCTATGGCAAAAAGCAACTATATTTCCAATTTTAAAAAATTGGGAAGGGAAGGGGGCGTGGCAGGGGAGAGAAGTGACTCGATGGGGCAAGAGGAGATGATTGGAAGATGATTTCATAGCGCAGGCGGTGGATGAAATTATAAGGACTGGGTGGGCAAGTTTACAAAGCTTGGAGTAAGGCAAGTGTAGGCAAATTAGTCACCCAGCAGGTAGAAGAGAAGGAAACTTACGGAATTTGCACTAGAAGGAGGCAAATCTTAGGGAAAAAAAGGAATAAGAAGACTGAGCATGACTGTTCCTCAAGCGTCTGGCTCCAAGGCTCCAGGAAAAGAAAAGAGATGGCCGAGGAATGGGGCCAATAGAGGGACTAGGGCAGTTGGGGGCATCTTCGGGAGCCAGGTGGGAAAAAGCCATCTGTGAAAGAAGCAGGCACGCCTGAAGTAAAACCAGAAGGACTCTTATAGAATGAAATCCCAGACCCGAAGAGAGCATGGAGATGGAGGTGGGTAGGGATGCTGGCTGACCAGGCAGAAAGAACTCCAGGATCCCAAACGACAGATACTTCCACTCACCTGGTTAGTGACCTGAAAACGAAACAGAGAACACGATTTAGAGACAAAATGGTCTGGACTGGCTGCAGCAGCAGTCCAGTTCCCTCTATCTCGGCTCCAGGCCCGGACCTGAGCCGTGCTCACCTCAGGATTGGCCTCCAGCGGCAGCCAGCGCTGACCCTCCATGGCCCCTCTGCCCGGCCCCTCTCCAGCTCTGACAGCCAAGGCTGCTGTGGCTGTAGCTTCCGCCCCCGCGCGCCTTGACCTGGCACGGTCCAACTCACAGCCTCAGGAGGAGTACCCAAGGATGAAGGTGAATTTGACAGCCATCTAATCCCTTCCTCCCTCTCTGTAGAGCCATATTTAATGCTTTATGATTTAAATTAAAATGTATTCAAGGAAGAATGGGAAAAAAGCCACCCCTTATTCAAGAGTAAAGAATCTGAATCACAGCCTGCTCCCCTCAGGCTTGGACTCTTCCTATTCGTGCTGAGCGCTTGCGCTCTAAGCATGATGCGCTGGTCTGGAACCACCAGTTTAGGGGTCTCTCCTTTAACTGCATCCTCTGCTGGAGGCGCTAGGGGGTGCACTGCTGAGTCCTATCCTGTGAAGGAGGGGTGGGGCCCAGCCACTCACAAGCACAAGTCCAGAGGCACCTCAGGATTCGTATCCAACTGGGTATAGAAGTAATATGCTGGCTTTCTATTGTATTGCAGAAAAACGAAACCAAATCCACTGCCATTGAGTAGATTCCGACTCATAGTGACCGTATAGGATGGAGTAGAACTGCCCCATAGGATTTCTAAGGCTGTTGGTGTTCGGTTCAAACCACCAATCTTTTGGTTAAGCAGCCAAATGCTTTAACTATTACCACACCAGAGCTCTGCTATTGCAGCATGGCGGGGGGGGGG
>NW_006921668.1:944319-945441 GCF_000298275.1 Orycteropus afer afer | reverse complement strand
TAGAAGAGGCTCACAAGAGAACTAAGAATCACTATCAAGTATGATGTGCACAGAGTTTGACTGCTAACCAGAAGCCTGGCGGTTCAAACCCACCAGCCACTCCTCTGAAGGAAGGTTGGGCAATCTATTCCCATAGTGATACTGCATTGGAAACCCAAGGAGGAGTCGCTATGAGTTGGATCCGAATCCACGGCAATGGGTTAGTGGTAAGCGTGAGGTGTGGTGGAACTACTGAAGTGCAGCTACAGGGAGAAGGAGTGTACATGTGGCTGCAGAACCTGCAAGAGAAAAGGGCAGAGGTTAGAGGTGATGCTACAGAGATCAGCAGGGCCTCTTGGAAATAAGGAGCCTTGTGATTCAGTGGTTAAGCACTCAGCTGGTAACCAAAAGGTTGGTTGGAACCTGCCAGTCGCTCTATGGGAGAAAAGACCTGGCGATCTACTCCTGTATAAATTACAGCTTTGAAAACCCTATAGGACAGTTCTCTCCTATAGAGTCTTTAGGAATCGGAATTGACATGATAGCAACAGGTTGGTAATCCTGAAAATGACAGGAAGCCACTGTAGGATTTTAACCAGGGTTTTTGTATTGCTCCTCTTCCAGACTGTAATGCCAGTAGGAGTGCCTTTCTTCCCCCCCCCCTTTTTTTCCTTCTCATACTCCTCACTCATGGGCTGAATTTACTCCTACAGTGTCAGAGAAGGCACTGGGACAGAAAGCAAACTGATAAATGAGGTGTGACTTTGTGAGCACAAGGTGAAACTTAGTTTCCATGGAACTGTCCTCGGCAGCACTGGCTGAATTTAGGGGTGAACTGAGGGAATGCAGTGCAGAACGCCACAAGTGTCTACTCCAATTTACCCCCCCACCCCCCAATAATCGGGGCTGCAATCTCTACAAGAGACTTTATGGGCAACATTTAGTGAAAAGAGCTGCAGTCCTCACTGCTGCAATGGTTTCCAAGGCTATTAGCAAGATTTAACATCTCCCTCCTATACCACCCATTCTAGTTTTCCATCACTTTTGGCTAATACTAGGTTACTAGATTTCTTGCCTGTTAGTGTGACCTTCTAACTCTAAGGTATTTGTTCAAACATACCCAGAAGCTCACAGAGAGAAAAA
>NW_006921668.1:938921-943479 GCF_000298275.1 Orycteropus afer afer | reverse complement strand
TCCTGGATCCACGTCCCTATAGGGATCATAGTACTATACATCAGCCATTGGTTCAGCATATACACCACATTCTGTAGAACAGCACCTCACATTCACAGGATGTTGTACCTGGCCTAGCACCTCAGGTAAGCCATTAAAGCCATTCCAGAGTTCTATCAGGTCAGCTGGTTCTGGCTGATGTAGTATGTCTGATAGGACCAGTGGATCCAGTAGTCATGTGCCCACTGTTGCATCTTTTGCACTATAAAGTGGTTTCTTGGCCTGAGACTACGTTATACAGAATGCTATGTTGGTAAATTGAGAATTCTTTTAAACCCTTGGATAATGGTGCCAGCAGTGATGCTAGGGACAAGGAAGTCAAATGCATAATTGGAGTAAGTGTCAATTCCAACAAGGATGAATTACTGCCCTCTCCAGGTTAGTGTGACCGGCTAGTCTCTAAGGGATAATATCATATTAAAAGTTCAGTGCTGGTATCTATTGCTGATAAATTGTACATTCAGCAGCTACAGTCACTAGTTCAGCTTATAAGAAGTACCTATGCTGTTGAACACATGCATAGCTCCCATCAAGGGTACCCTGAACAAGCACTGAGATGGCCAAGGACAGTGGTGAACTGAATCACTCCCTCTGTGGTAGATGCTCACTGGTGAACATTAACATGTGACACAAAGATCAACATGCTTAGTTCCCACTCCCATAAGTCCATCCATGTCTATGTCCTCCAAGTTTTCTTTCTTCTAAGACCCTGATCAATGAGCCAAAACAGTCACTATTGCCTAGGAGTTTGATATAACCCTACCGGAAGCTACTTTTCTATAAACAAATATACTGCTTGGGAGGATTTCCCCTCACCAATGTCCTTTGCAAGGAGCTCTGGTGGCATAGTGCCTAAGGCATTTGACTGATAACCAGAAGGTTGGCAGTTCAAACCCACCAGCCACTCTGAGGAAGAAAGACTGGGCAAGCTACTTCCATAATGATTTACTGCCTCCGAAATCCAAAGGGGGTCTCTATGAGTCAGAATTGACTTGATAGCAGTGAGGTTTTTTTTTAAAATGTCCTTTGCAGCATTCCCTGAAAGGTGCTATAGTAAAGCATCAATCTATTTTTAGCTCATGTCACTATATTTAGCTGGTTATCCATAAACCAGATCCAAGCATTTTCTTCTTCTATCATCTGGTTATAGTGAACTCTCAAGTAGACCATTGGAGTGAGATGAGAGACATTGGTACAATAAACATTGGTGCAAGTTACAAGGGGTTCTAGGCTACCTGTTTATATATTTTAACTTATGTCCTATGGCCTACGCAAGTGCCTTTATGAATGTACCATTTCTACCATATGACAGATTCCTGCTATATCCATTGACACTATGGTTTGGTAAATCTGAAAATGTTCAACTCATGATGGGCGCCTTTGGTTGCATAATCACATGAGTTGTATACTCAGGCTCTTAGTCAGTCTTCATGCACATGACTTGCTGTCAGAGAAATGGCCTTATCCCAGAACCCTGAGGTCTTGCACTCTCCTATAAGGACTTGCCTATAAGTGCTATAATACTCCACACAACATCCTTATCCACCACAGACAATGGATCTGCTGAGACATACAGTCAAACAATGAGGCAGCTTGCACCATAGCATAGACTTGCTGAAGAGACCTCTTTTATTCAGGGATCCCCTTCAAACTGGCAGCCCAATAAATGTACTGGAATTTTATTCCCAAGTGTAGTATATGCTCCCTCCAAAAGCCAAAGAGGTCCACCAAACACTCTACCTCTTTCCTATTAGTGAGATTTACAAAGTGCAATAACATGTCCTTTAGACAAGTTGTTCAGCATGTCCCAGACCTTTGAACCCATACAAACTATATTAATATAGCAGGCCTCTAATATTTGTAGGGTTTAATTTCCACTCTCTGACACAGATGTCTAGGGCAGTACTTCTCAAACTTGAGTATGCATACAACCACCAGGACAATCTTCCTGAAATGCACATTTTCTTACTGAATCTTGTTGATTCAATAAGTCTGAGGTGGGGCCCAAGATTCTGCAACATTACCTCAATTTTATTTAGTCCACTCTTCATCCACTAATGGACAAAGTTTATTCTCTCACTTCTTGATGTTGAGTTCATCTATCTGACTCATTCTGGTCCATAAAATGAGGCAGGAAATAATGATGTGCCAGTTCTAAGCCCAGGCCTTAAGGAACTTGTGTATTTCTGTTTCTTCTCTCACACTTTTGCCATGACATTAAGGATAATGATTCTGGGCTAGCCTGCTGGTCCCAGGAAGAAAATAAGACACAAATGGAGCACAGCTGCTAACTGAAGGGTTGGTGGTTTGAATCTACCCAGCAGCTCTACTGGAGAAAGAACTCTCTGCTCCCATAAAGACTAAAACCAGAAAAATAGTACCCACTGCCATTAAATCAATTCCGACTTGTAGCAACCCTATAGGACACAGTAGAAATGCCCATAGAGTTTCCAAGGCTATAAATCCTTATACAAGCACTCTGTAGCTAGTTCAAACCACCAGCCTCTTAGTTAGTAGCCAAATGCCTTAACCACTGCACTACCAGACCTTCTTCCATAAAGATTATGTCCCTAGGAAAAAAAAATTGACTTGATAGACCCTAAAATAACAACAGGGAGCTCGGTAGCATAGTGGTTAAGGCACTTGATGGCTAACCAGAAGGCTGGCGGTTCAAACCCACCAGCCACTCCATGGAAGAAAGATGGGGCAATCTACTTCCATAGTGATACTGCCTCGGAAACGCAAGGAGGGGTCACTGTGAGTCGGGTCCGACTCAATGGCACATAACAACAACAACAAAATAACAACATGTAATTTATAGGCTTATTTTGAAGAGCAGATATTATGATTATAATAATGACAGCTCTGGTGGCATACTGCCTAAGCATTTGACTGCTAACCAGAAGGAGGCTGGTGGTTCAAACCCACCAGCCACTCCTCGGAAGGAAGACTGGGAAACCTGCCATCCGTAGTGATACTGCCTCGGAAACTCAAGGAGGGGTCGCTATGAGTTGGGGCCGACTCGATGGCACTTAACAAAAACAACAACATAGAGCACTTTCAGAAACTTTAGGAGCCTGATAGTGCAGTGGTTAAGCGGTAGGCTGCTAACCAAAAGGTTAGTAGTTTGAACCCACTAGCCGCTCCATGGAAAAATGATATGGCAGTCTGCTTCCATAAAGATTATATCTTTGGAAACCCCATGAGGAAGTTCTACCCTGTCCTACAGGGTTGCTATGAGTCAACATGTACTTGATGGCAGAGGGCTTGGTTTTTTCAAGAACTTTACTACAGGCTTTACATACATCATCTCATTTAACCATTAATAAAAATTCTGTGAGACAAATATCCATAGGGTCCCTCAAATATTAATAGCCCCATTTTACAGGTTAGAATCGGACATCTGATTCACATTATATTCTGATGTTCAGAAAGGTTAAATAACTTTACCAAAGTCATACAGCTAAGTGGTAGGAGATTTAGGTGCAGGCCTACAGGACTCCAAAGCTCCCAATACTTAATTGTTATCCTCCATGTACTAGTTTCCTATTGCCTCTGTAACAAATTTCTATAAACTATTTACTTATCAACTTGATAGCAGTGGGTTGTAGAGAATTAAAACAACACAAAATTATTATCTTACAGTTCTGGAGGTCAGATGTCTAAAATGGGTCTCAAGGGGTAAAATCAAGATGTTGGCAGAGCTGCATTCCTTTTTGAAGGTTCCAGGGAAGAATCTGCTTCCTTTCTTTTCCTAGCTTCCAGAGGTCACCTGCTTCCCTTGGTTCACAGCCCTCTCCTCTAACTTCAAAGCTTGAAATGATCAATTGAATCTTTTTTTTTTTTTTTTTCACTCTGATACTCTCTCTGACTCCTAACTCTTCTGCCTCTCTCTAATGCATTTAAAGACCACTGTTATTTCATTGAGTCCACCTGGATAGTGCAGGATAATCTCTTTAAGATCACCTAATTAGCAACCCTACTCCATCTGCAACCTTAATTGTACCTTGCCAAGTAATATAACATATTCATAAATTCTGGGCATTATGACATGGATATATAAGGTGGCCACTATTCTACCTCCATCACTGGCTTTGAAGATGGATGAAAGGAGCCACAAGCCAAAGATGGTCTCTGGAAGTTGAGAACAATCCCCTTCCAAAAGCCACAACAGAAACAGGTGTGGAGGTAGAGTGAGGATCAGGGACAGTCAAAATCCTACAGTCCCATAAAGCTGAACTTTGCCAAAAGTCTAAATGAGCCTGGGAGTGGATTCACCCCCAGAGCCTCAGAGGAATGCAATCCTGTCAACACCTTGACTTCACTCAGGTGAAACCTGTACTGGACTGTAACCTACAGAACTATGAGATTAAAAATTTAATTGTGTTGGTTTAGCTAATTAGTTTTCTACAGGAGCAACTGAATTTTAATACAGTATTCTCACAATCATTCCTATTTTATAGATGAGGAAATTAAAGCACAGTTAGTTGTGGTAAGGGAAAAAGACCCTAGACTGAAA
>NW_006921668.1:937155-937796 GCF_000298275.1 Orycteropus afer afer | reverse complement strand
ACTTAGTCTTGGGCAAGAGGCAGGAAAAATTTTTTATGGAAAAGTGCTATTTAAGGTAAAACCTGAATTGGAAATAGCCAAAGAAGTAGAGACTGGAAAAACCAAAAGCTAACCTATGAGCTAAAGCCTGAGGTAACAAGTAAGTTGGTGAATTCTAGAAACTGAAAAAGAACTATCAAGGTTGGAGCTAAATGATCACAGGAAAAGGGGCAAAAAGTAAACCAGGAATGAAAAGCAAGGGAAAGGTCATCAGTGTCTTATAAGTCATCTTTATTATTATTATTATTATTGTGCTTTAGGTAAAAGTTTACAGAGCAAACTAGTTTCCATTCAATAGTTTGTATATAAAGTACTCGATGGCATTGGTTGCATTCCCTGCAATGTGTCAGCACTCCCTCATTTCTGTCCTGGGTTCCCTCTTTCCTTTTCATCGGAATTTTCTACCCCTTCTTGCCTTCTCATCTTTGCTTTTGGGCAAATGTTGTCCTCTTGATCTCATATAATTGATTGTTCTAAGGAACATGTTCTTGAGTGTTATTGTTTATTTTATGGCCTGTCTCTGGTAGCATAGTACCTAAGGTGCTTGACTGCTAACCAGAAGGCTGGCGGTTCAAACCCACCAGCCACTCCTTAGAAGGAAG
>NW_006921668.1:917332-919943 GCF_000298275.1 Orycteropus afer afer | reverse complement strand
CTTGTAATTAGGGATGTATTGTTGACAGGCCAGCCCATCCAAAGCCAAGCCCTCCACTTACAAACTTGATCCTTCTCAAGGTCTGTAATGATCATACCTACACAACCTGCCCCCAATGATTTTTAAAAAAAACTTTTTTTGGTTTCATCCACCTTCAGATACTCACTTTTATCTATTTTCTTTACAGCAAAACTCTTTGAATTAGAAAATTAGAATTTTTTTCCTAAAGTCTCTACTTCTCTACCTCCCATTCTCTGTTAATCCCAATCCACTAGAGCTGTTGTGCCCAGCGCTCTTGTCAAGTTCACTGTTGATCCTCATACCACCACCTCCAAAACCAAACTCTGCTGTCGAGTCGGATCCAACTCATAGGGACCCCTCCTTGGGTTTCCAAGTCAGTATCACTACGGAAGTAGATTGCCCAACCTTTCCTTCTGAGAAGTGGCTGGTGGGTTTGAACTGCCAGCCTTCTGGTTAACAGTCAAATGCCTTAGGCATTGTGCCACCAGAGCTCCCACCACCTCTAGTGGTCAGTTTTTAGTTATCTTATTTGACCTCTCAGCAGCAGTTGACACACCTTTGGACTCTCCCCCTTGAAACACTGTTCATTATGCCTCTAGGATTCTATAGTCTTCTAGTATTCCTTCTACTTAGCTGGTAGTTACTCTTCAGGTTCCTTTGCTAATCCTTTTCATAATCTCTGTTGAAATATTCCAGAACACATTCCTCAGAACTTTCTTCCCCTTACTCGCTGTTGTCCACTCTAATGGCTTTAAATGCCATCTGTGTGCTTTATTTCCAGTCCTTATGTCTTCCCTGAATGGCAGGCTCTTTATCCAGTTGCTTACTTGCTTTCTTCCATTCAAAGTTAGGTGTTTCAAACTTAACATGTTAAGTGAATCAAAACTTTTATTTTCACCAGCACTTCTAACTTTTTTCCTAGTTTCTCATCTCAGTAAGTGACCTGTGATTTATCTAGTTGCTGCTGGTAGGTAGGTTCAATCTAAGGGGCAAACCCTTGGCTTGAACCGTGAGACAACTCTCTCACACTCCACATACAATTCATCGGCATATTCTATTCTCTACTTTCAAAAACGCAAGCTCTAAATTCACCTCCCTTGCTGCCACCTGGATCCAAGTCAGAATCCTCTTCCCTAGACTACTGCAGTAACGTTGGAGCACCTGCTTTCCCTCTCTGAAAGTCGGCGCCCTACCCAGCAGTCTGCATGAGCCTTTGCAACTTGTTAGACCATGTCTTTCCCCTGCTCAAAATCTGTTAAGATTCCTGTCAACACTGGGGGATAAAAACTTTAAAGATTTACTTTGCCCTACCTGTCAACTGGTTACCATCCAGTCGATTATAATAGCTGTAATCTTTATGGAAGTAGCTGGTAGGTTTAAGCAGCTGACCTCAGTTAGCATCTGAGCACTTAACCACTGTGCTATTTAGGTAGAGGCTGAGTGAGAACTCTGTGAGGTGGAGGCATCTCAGTAGAAACACCTGAATAAAGTGAGAGAAAAGTCATGTGGTTTTCTGGAGAAAAGAGCATTCTGGTCAGAGGGAAAGCATACCTGTGCTGTCCAGAACACATTGAGGTCTGTATGGCTGGAGTGGTATGAACTAGGGAAAAAGTAGTAAAAGATAAGGTACCAGATTTTTAAGGGTCTTGTAGGCCAAGATAAGTAGCCCTGGTAGCACATGATTGTATGGATTAATTGTGCTTAATAGAGTATAGTTTCTATTCCCCATCATGTTGTATGGGGTTTAGTCATTTAAAGTTGAGCTGGACAGGGCTCCCTGTCACATGGCTGGTGATGATTGTGAGATGGGAGCCTGGTAGAGTTGGTAACTGGAGTGGCCTGATTTTCCTTCCCATGGCTTCTCCATGACTCGGCTTCACCCATTGTGTTTGCTGGGTTCTAGGAAGGAGAGTCCCAACAGCAAGCATTCCATAAAGGAAGCAAATGTTCCCAGTCTTCCTAAGGCCACTTTCTTGACCTACTAAATCTTGTGCACAGGAATATGAAAATAATTTCTGGGATGGTGGAGTTGTACATTTATTATTTTTCCACTTTTCTCTTGTGTTGGGTTTTGAAGAAAAGAAATGAAATTTAAACTGTTTTGTATATTTTTCTTTATTGACAGTGCTTATAGTGATATTTTTATATTACTAATAACTTCACTATATTGTCAGTTTATTTTTAGTATGATTGACTATACAGCTAATTTCTTTGCATACCTTTCTATATTTGTTTCCTGGTTATTTTTCTTCTTTGTACTCATTTTACTCATTGTTTTTAGATTTTTCTTTCTCACTACCAGCTTTTTTTTTTTTTTTCCCCCTATGCATGTTTCCCTTTATACATTTTCTGCTTTGTGTAAGAATTTTGGGCAGTCATGTTCATTATTTCATTCCTAATACTCTCTGTAGTGATAAGTGTGCTCTTTTTTGTAATTTTTTTCCTTCATAGTTTTTTTCTTCCTTCAAAAATGTGGGAGCTAGAAGTCCGAGATCAAGGCATTCGTAGCTCTCTTTGAGGGCTCTAGGGGAGAATCGTTCCATTCCTTTCTCATAGCCCTTGGTGTTCCTTGGCATTCAGATGCATCACT
>NW_006921668.1:904943-912812 GCF_000298275.1 Orycteropus afer afer | reverse complement strand
GACATGAACAATCATTGACAAGAGGAGACCAGAAGGACTAGATGGTGCACAGTTAACCACTACTAACCACTCTGACCAGGACCACATTAGAACGTACTGGTTAGAATTGACAAATAATGTAGAACAAAATTAAAAAAAAAAAAGAACAGACTTACTGGTCTGAAAGAGACTGGAGGAACCCTCACGACTGTCACTCTAAGACAACCTTCTAACTTGAAACTGAAGACACTTCTGGAGGCCATCTTTCAGCCAATTAATAGTTCTATAAAATGCTCAGTAACAACTGAGAAGAATGTCTCTTTAGAACAATCAACTCTGAGACCAAAAGGGCAACATTTGCCCAAAACCAGAGATAAGAAAGCAGGAAGGGGCAGGAAAACTAGATGAAACAGGAAACCCAGGGTAGAAATGAAAGTGCTGACACCTGGTGAGGATCACAATCAATGTCATGGAACAAAGTGACTATTGAATGAAAAAACAATTTACTATGTTAACTTTCACCTAAAGTACAATAAAATGTTAAAACCCAATGGGTAAATAATAATAATAATAATAAGGATATAGATAGTGATTAATAAAATCCTAAAATATTTAAGAGGAAAAAAACAGGTAGTAAAAGGTATCAGGAGTCCCTGGGTGGTAGAAATGGTTTAACTGCTAACCCACATGTTGGCAGTTTGAATCCACTCTGAGGTGCCCAAGAAGACAGACCTCGCGCTCTGCTTCAGAAGGGTCACGGCCTTGGAAACCCTGTGGAACACAGCTCTGCTTTGCATATGTAGGGTCACCAGCAGTCAGAATTGCTTGATAGCAACTAACAACAACAAAAGATACCAGTCAATCGACAAGTTTTTTTCTGAGTACCTGCTATAAACCAGTGTATGCTTTGGGAACAAAACAGACATAAATTACCACCACTCAAGGATCCTGTGTTTTAGAATCTGTGTTATGAGCTGCATTTATCTAGTTTTATGCAATAGTGGACAATCCTGGGCAAGAATCAGATAAAAGTAGAGTAAAGACAGGTCAATAAGCCTATAATCTTGGTGGTCAAACAGACTTTGGTTTTGATTCTGACTCCAGAAATGTGTGATCTTCTGCACATTACACTCTCTGAAATTTGAATTTATCATCTGCACAATGGAAATAATAACTTACATTGTTATGATTCATTGAGGAATTTAATACATGTAACATGCGTAGCACCTCACGTGGCACGTTTCCACCCTCGTGAACAATGATGACATCTAAACCATTGTATTACTCTGTAATTACACTGGTGTAGGGGTGAGGTTGTGAGGTCAAGGTCTGTGATGAGGAAACTGGAATGGTTCCCAGGTGTGTCTCTAGCAAATATGCAGATACTGTAACCCATTTCTATTTTAGTACTTTTGGGGTGTAGAATGAGGGAAGGTATGTATGAAACAGGAAAGTGAGGAGATATTACAAAGAATCTGGAGCTCTCTGATGGGCAGGAGCAAAATTAAAGGCCAGTAAGGAAGACCGGTCCACCATCTATCTCTTAGTTTTTTGTACTCTGGTGGTTTGCATGCTGCTGTGATGCTGGTAGCTATGCCACTGGTATTTCACATACAAGCAGGGGCACCCGTGGTAAAGAGATTTCAGTGGCACTTTCAGACTAAGATAGCCCGGGAAGAAATCTGCTTCTGAAAATTAGCCAATGAAAACTCTAGATTACAACAGAACACTGTACAGTCCCGTGCTGGAAGATGAATGAGCCCCTTGGTTCACAGGCACTACATAGTAGCTGCAACAGTGGACTCAACCATGCCAGTGGCCACAAAGGTGGCACAGAACGGGGCCACGCTTCAGCCTGTTGTATGCGGCAGGGTCATCATGAGCTGGAGTCTACTCTATAGCAACTGACAATAACAAGGAAAAACAGAGTGCTTTCACATCTTTCTTATACTTGCATGACCCACCCAAAGGAGATTTTTTTTTAAATGTAATTAGCACACAAAAACTTTTTATTGTTTTTAACACTACATTCTTTTACCCCTTACCGATCCTCTCCATTTTCATTTGATTATTGTTCCTCTAACAGTTTTAAAATGAAGATATTTTATGATCTGCATTGAAATTACAAGTTGAGAAAGCATTAAGATCGAAGAAATAGCTGCATTCAAGGAAGTATTAATACTTATGTATTGTTTCATACTGTTTTATTGAAGCTTGTAGATTTTCAGTGGAAGCTGGGTATGGCTGTGAGCTCGCACAGTTGCAGATCTCTCAAGTATCCTTATGTTGCAGTGATGCTAAAAGTGGCAGATCATTCGGGCCAAATAAAGAACAAGTCCTTTGAGATGACTATACCACAGTTCCAGGTTTGTGATTTAATTTCTTAAATTTAAATTCATTTTTCTATAATTGTTGCTTTGTGAGATGTATAAAATCTTTCTCAAAGGAAGATTTTAATTGTTTTTATTTGCAAGTTGATATGTTTTATAGTTATCAGCACACACCAAATAAACTGATTTTTTTTCCTGAGGGAATTTGAGAAATGATTTTTTAGTGTTTTCAGTGTGAAGTGCTGAGTTTGTGTACGGACATACTTCTTGTTGTGTGCCATCAAGTCGGCCCCGACTCATAGCGACCCCTTCTTGGGTTGCAGAGTCAGCATCACTACAGAAGTGGGTTGCCCAACCTTCCTTTCGAGGAGTGTCTGGTGGGTTTGAACCGCCACCCTTTCTGGTTAGCAGTCAAGTGCCTTACGCACTATGCTACCAGAGCTCCTACTGACATACTTAGTCACTTTAATAGCTCTCCTGTTTGAACATATTTAGCAGATTTTCATCTCTGGCAGGATGTTTATTTTGCATTTAACTGAGGCTTACTATTCAAGAATGTTAATTAAATTAATCTTATTTTTTAATAGAATTCCTCTGAATTTTCTGACTAACCATATTTACTAACTGCAGATGGGAGCACAAGTACTTCATGACTAATTTTATTAGCTACAGACTTTAGTAACTAAATAGTTTATATTTAGTACCATGCTATTATCATCCTGACTGTTCGCTATGATGCCAGAAGCTATGCCACCAGTATTTCAAATACTAGCAGGGTCATCCATGAAGGAGAGGTTTCAGCAGCCCTTCCAGACAAAGTCAGACTAGGAAAAAAGGCCTAGTGATCAACTTGAAAAATTAACCAGTGATAACTTTATGGATCACAACAGAGTACTGTTAGATACAGTGCTGGAGGAGGAGCCCCCTGGGTTAGAACCACTTTGCAGTAACTGTGACAATGGACTCAAACATACTAACAATCATGAAGATGGTGCAGAACCTGGCAACATTGTGTTCTGTTTTACATAAAATAGCCATGCATTGGAGTAGACTTGATAGCGACTAAGAGCATTATTGTTACACCTCTTTTTTATAACTAAAGGAAAGAAAAGGAGGGTAATAAATATCCTTTTGAATGAACATACAGGAAAATGTCTAGTCATAGACTAATTTAATTGGCTTGTAGAATTTTGTTTTAGTACATTTAGTGAGTGAATCCCCAGCAACTGTATGAATAAAATAAATATATAGGGAGACATATTTGTAAAACTAAAAATATATTGGTCCTAGGTTTCCTTTTAAAGAAAAGGCCCTTATATACCACTCTGTGGTGCTTTTTAGGAGATTATTTCCATCTGATTTCTTTCTTTCTTTTTTTAAAGTGTCTACTGTAGAACAAAATAACGGTCACAAATTTGACATTGTTAGTGCCGCTTAGTGTCTTGGAAAGAATTAAGCCTTGATTAAGAGAAAAGAAACGCAGGTAGTGGTATGCAGTAGCTTTAACTCTGAATGTAAGGATCAAATCAATTAGAAGACAATATAGGTTTCGGTCTTGGTGCATTTCACGGTGCTGGCTTAATTCTTATTTTCTGTGCAGAATTTATACTTTCTGATTCTACTTCTAGAAATTTTTTTCTCATAGGAGAAAAAGAAATCACAATTTGGAGCAACTCTTTTAAAAGATACCTTGTACATGGCTTAAAGCTAACCAGGCAAACTGAGCCTTTTAGACATGTTACAGGATTGAGAGCTAAGGAAAATTCTTTGAGCTCTTAATTTATTGCTAGCTGGAATTTTGGCCATCAGGATATATTTTGCTAGAAATAGTTATACTTTGCTTCATTCGACAAAGAATGTAAATAAATGTTAAAATATATATACTCTTAAGCAAATGGGAGCTCTGGTGGCATAGTGCCTAAGGCATTTTGACTGCTAACCAAAGGGCTGGCAGTTCAAATCCACCAGCCACTCCTTGGAAGGAAGATTGGGCAATATACTTCTGTAGAGATAACCACCTGGGAAACCCAAGGAGCAGTCACTGTGAGTCAAATCGACTTGATGGCAGTGAGTTTGGTTTGGTTTTAAGAAGCAAAATAGAAAATTAAGATCACAGGCCTCTCCTGGGCCATGTGGGCTGGACAGCCATTTTGAGAAGAGCTTTGTTAGGGTTCCCATCTCTGCTGGATTAGGAGGCTGGGGATGCGCCCTCGGACACTGCAGCTCTGCCCCAGCTGTAGCCCCACCACTGTCGGAGTGAAGATTTCTATGACCTTTTAAATGAGTAGTGACAAATGGATCCAAAATAAGTGACTTCTCTACTGAAGCTATAGAAGATTCTTCATATCACCTTCCAGTAGCTCAATTCAGTCTTCAAAAGGGGGCAGAAAACATGAAATTCAGAAAACTGAAAAGAAGAAATTCTCACTTTGTAACTGTCTCCTTCTTGACTGCCCCTACACCTGTCTGTCTGTTTTATTTTGCTCTGTATTTATAAATCGTGAAGACCAAAGAAATAGAAGGTGCATTTAGGAGCTTTATATCAAGAAATTTGTCTTGAAAGCTGCTATTCTGTGGAGGAAAAAAGTATATCAAATTCCTGTCTGAATTTTTTTTTTTTTTTGAAACCAGATTTCTTATATGTTTAGATTTTTAAGAATAAGACAGATATAAATACCTAACTGCACACTGCTTTTAGCAACTGTGTGAGAAAGAATGAGATTTGTATTTTAAGGGCTTTGTCATGTGGGTATTTTGCCACTGGAGTTGACTGCTCAGGAGATCTTTTATAACATTTTAAAAGTATATTTTTGGGCTGTCACCTTGATGACATCACTTGCCCACACATGAGCGCACCTATCTTTCTGTTAGAACAGAACAGTCATTGCATCACTGTGCAGATGTCCATATATTATCTATTTAAGCAGCATCATAGTGCTATCATTCAAGGAAGTTGAATGAGGTGAATATAGACATAGCTCTTTCCCCTTCCCCCCTTTTAAAAAATGTTACAAATACCTTTTTATGTCATCCTTTCCTCTTCTCCTTCCCCTCTCCCTCCCCTATGTGGGAAAGTGTCAGAAACTGGTAGTTTAAAATGAGCAGTTGGGGGATTGAGAGAGTGGTCCACACAGAGCCTGGCTTCTTTGTGCTCAATCACAAGGTGTGCTGCCAGCCAGGCTGCTTAGGCACCCTTTTACCAAAAGAACCATGTGGGAGGTCCAGCTGGCCGACTCAAGGAGTTCAGGAAACAGAACCACAGAGGTTACGCTCTGGGATGCTGGCCATGAGGTTGGATGCTTCACCTTGCTGTGAAGAGACACTGGACCTAAATAATGCAATATGACTTTGTTACTGCTTAGCTAACCAAAGTCAACACCACAGTCAGCTAAGTCACCTGCAGTTACCTTTGACAAACATGGAGAGCACCTATCCTGAAGGGAAGGTAGATTTGAAGTGAGCTGTTGTTGACATAATTCCTCTGATGGCTTTTTAAACAACAGACTCCTTCAAACTACAAGAGATTCCTGGCATCAGCTCTCCTTATTCTGCTACGATTCTGTGGACTGTGGTTTCTTTAAGGGAGGAGCATACGATGGAGTCATGGGGAACCTATCTGGTTTCATGGCTCTTCCTGGGGTCTTGATGGCATGAGCCAGCATAGCAGGGGTAGCACAGGGAACCATCGCCACTGTAATGGCAGCTTCTACTCCTGGAAAGGCTCTTGCCTTTCAAGAAAAGCCACCTACAGAGATTAGGGAAGAAAAAAAAGAAGACAAGGCAGAAAAGTTGCAATTTGAAGAGGAAGACTTCCTGTCTTTGAATCAAGAAGCTGGCAAACAGAATCAGCCATGCAGACCTGTTGGGATCCCTTCTGGAGTGTGAGAAGACCCACCTGGTGTCAAGCAACCCTCCAAGATGCTGGTCATCAAAAAAGTTCCTAAAGAAAATCCTGTTGCTGCCTTCTCTGCTGCATTCCCTTCACCGGGATCTCACCATGCAGATAGGAACAAATCATCAACCATGGTCATCCCAAGTGTCTATAGGAACCTAGTTCCTAAGCCTGCACCACCTCCTTCCAAGCCCAGTGCATGGAAAGCTAACAGAATGGAACACAAATCAGAATCCTTTCTTCTAGTCAGGAGTCGCTTTTACCAGTCCAATTTCTGTTACTGTTACAGTGGTACTGGCTGGTGGCTCAATCCTAAGCTCAGTCCTAAGAGAGTCCCTCTAGCACCATCCCTCCGATTGAGATCAGTTCCTCTTGTCTGACCAAGTTGACTGCAAAGTACCAACAGGAAGAGTGTGTTCTTGAAGACTCTGAAGTATGACAGGAATGGAGAATTCACAGGGAACAGAGACTGTGACAAACTAGAGGATCAGTTGGAGAACAGCACACCTGAACTAAAAGAAAATGGAGAGGAAAACTTAACCAGAATGGCCTTGTTCTCCCTGTAGTGGAGGAATGACAGGTCATCTCGCACTCTTTGGAAGCTGAGCACAGGTTATTGAAAGCAATGGGATGGCAGGAATATCCTGAAAGTGATGAGAATTGCCTTCCCCTCAAAGGGGATGAGCTCAAAGAGTTCACGTGAAGACAGATCAGCTAAGAAGAAATGACTTTGCGAAGAATGGCATCTTACAGAGCTGCAGTTCCAGACTGTTCTCTCATTGGAGAAGCACTCGTAAAGCAGAATTTGAGGACTCAGACAAAGAATCCAGTAGCAGTGAAACATTAGATGACAGTGCCTGGAAATAGGCATATAAATATTCACAGTTAAATCTGACCCAGTAAACTCCACCTGTGTATTAGGGAGTACACAAAAGAAATTGTTCTTTTCCTTTTCTTACATTGTTGTTGAATCCTTCATGCACAAGGGAAATAATCATATCCCAAAGAGAGAGCGATTGGCTTGTTCAGCTTTTGTTGTTATTGTTCTACCTTGTTTTCTGTTCAATAGAGAGTAGTTTTGTGGTGGGAAAGATTTTTAAATATTTGTTGTTGTTATGTGCCATTGAGTTGTCTCTGACTCAAAGCGACCTTATTTATGTACAACAGATGGAAACACTGCCTGGTCCTGTGCCAGCCTCACGATCCCTACTATACCTGAGCCCATCGCTGTAGCCACAGTGTCAGTCCATCTTGTTGAGGGTCTTCCCCTTTTTCATATACCTCCTGTTTTACCAAGCATGACATCCTTCTCTAGAGAATGGTCCCTTCTGACAACGTGACCAAAGTAGGTGAGATGAAGTCTGGCCATTCTTGCTTCCAAGGAGCATTCAGGCTGCATTTCTTCCAGGACAGATTTGTTAGTTCTTTTAGCAGTTCATGGTACATTGCGCATTCTTTGCCAAAACCACAACTCAGAAGAATCACCTCTTCTTTTGTCTTCCTTGTTCATTGTCCAGCTCTCACATGCATATGAGGCAATTGAAAATACCATGACTTGTGTCAAGTGCACCTTAGTCTTTAAGGAAACATCTTTGCTCTTTAGCACTTGAAAGAGGTCCTTTGCAGCAGATTTGCCCAATGCTATACATCTGATATCTCCCCCCCCCC
>NW_006921668.1:880026-881856 GCF_000298275.1 Orycteropus afer afer | reverse complement strand
GATTATCTTCTGTGTCTGTGTTAATTGGTTCCCCTTTTCTTTGTTGAAGAGGGTCTGTGCAATCCTTCTGCCTAGTCCGCCATCTTGCCGGAACTCTCTGGATTCCATATATCTTACATGATGTCTGATACTTCAAGTCTATGTAAATTATAAAAGTAGTATTTGGTTAATATAATTTTACATCACAAATTCAGTTTTATAGCATTCACTTACTGTAAATAAAGACAAGCAGTGATAGAATGAGACTGCATTTTTCAAACATACGGAATCAAGTTATGCCCACTGTATGACCACTATTGTCTCATATTAAACTAGCATAAAATTTTTTTTCTAGTAATGTTTGTGGAAAGTTCAAATACACGCACAGAACGGGCAAGGTAAGTTTTGTTCTGAGTTCTGTATATAACCAAATTAACCTAATAGCACAAGTTACTGTGTTAGATGATCCCAGCTGAATTTAAATTGTAAACCACTTGTTAAAATATTGTACAAAGCCATAGCAGTCAACACTATTGGCTTAGAATAAACAAACAGACGACTGGAATAGAGTAAACCCAAAACCAAACCCATGCTATGAGCGATTACAACTCAAAGCAAACCCCATAGGGTTTCCAAGGCTATAAATCTTTATGGAAGCAGACTGCCTCATCTGTTGGGTTCAAACTGCCAGTCTTTTGGTTAGCAGCCCAATGCCTTAACCACATCACCATCAGAGTTCTGGAATAGAGCAGGTGACCTAGAAATGGATTAAGACATTTGGGACAAGGATGGTATTTCATTTGATTGTGAAAGAGTGGTTAATAAATGTTACTAGGAATCACAACATAAGCAAGAGTAAATTCCAGATGAGTTAATGACTTAAATGTAAAAAAATTTACAAAAAACATACAGATGTTAGAAGAAATTTGAGAATAGTCATGTAACAAAGGTGAGCAGTTCAAACCCGCCAGATGTTCTACAGAAAGACCAGGCAGTCTGCTTCTGTAGGTAACAGCCTTGGAAACCGTGTGGAGTAGTTCTCTGTCCTATAGGGTTGCTATGAATTGGAATCAGCTTGGCATACAGTAGCAGGAGACTCTTTTAACCCAGACAGCAACTCCACAAACTATAATGTAACACACAGATATATTTGAAAAATAAAAGTTAAAAAATATATGTGGGAAAAATCAGCCATAAACAGACAAAAGACAAATTCTAGGTTAATGTTTAAGTCAGTTGTTGATCTGGAAAACAAATTGCTCTGGGTACTTCAAGCAGGAAAAGATTTTCTATTAGAAATTACATGCTTACTAAACTGTCAGACTGAGTGAAAGGGAAAAAGAAAAATCTTTGCTGACTTTCAGGAAATCGAGTAGTGCAGGAATTTCAGCAAAAGCCACTGCCAGTAATCTGCTGCTTACAACACAAGAAGGACATCACCTAGAAGCCACTGCAGACCCATGCCTGCCATCTGCTCAAATGCCTGGCATCTGTCAAATGTGTAACTGAAGGTAAAGACTTCTCACTGTCTTCACACACCCTTATTTCACACTAGTACATCTTTGTTGGATGCTGAATGAAGCCCTATTGACAAGGGAATCTGAGTAATTGAGTTTCCAGTCTTATAATGCATGGAGAAGAGAGACTTTAAAGAGCAAGATGGTGCTGAGTTGCAACAATAACTGACAGGAGTGGGGTGGAGGTGGGGGGAGGTGGCGTAGTGCCTAAGGCATTTGACTGCTACCTAGAAGGCTTCCAGTTAAAACCCACCAGCCATTCCTCGGAAGGAAGATTGGGCAATCTACTTCTGCAGTGATACAGCCTTGGAAACCCAAGGAGGGGTCACTATGA
>NW_006921668.1:875946-879021 GCF_000298275.1 Orycteropus afer afer | reverse complement strand
TATATATATATATATATATATAAAACCTTTGGGATAGATGCAATTTTGTTTTACAAAATGGTATAAAAATGTATTCATGCATGTTGAAACACTTAAATGGAAATTAAGAAAGGTGTGGGAGGATGCCAGTTTGTAAGCATTGATAGGGGGATATCTGGAGAGGGAGAGGAAAAGAAAGAAAAGTAAAACTTGTTTACATTCATGGTGTGTATATGATTTTAAGAAACACATATTTTTAAATTCTTTTCTGTTGTAGTAAAAATATAACATTTGCCAATTCAACAGTTTTTACATGTTTAATTCAGTGGCATTGATTACATTCGTGTACAACCATTAACACTATCATTTTCCAAATTATTCCATTACCCTTAACAGAAACTTGGTGTTCCCTAAACAGTAACTCCATCTCCCTGTCCCTCCCACCCCTGGTAACCATTAATATTCACCTATTTGATATAATTGGGATTGTACAGTATTTGTTCTTTTGTGAAAGACTGACTTCTCTCAGCTTAATGTTTTGAAGGTTCATCCATGTTGTAGCATGTATCAGGACTTCATTTCGCTTTATGAATGAGTAATACTCAATTGCATATATATAACACATTTTGTTTTATTTGTTGATGGACATTTAGGTTTTTCCCACCTTTTGGCTATTGTGAATAGTGGTGCAGTGAACATTGATGTACAGATTTCTGTTTGCATTCCTGTTTTCAATTCTTTGGGGTTTATGTCTAAGATTGTGATTACTGGATCATATGGTAGTTCTATGTGTAAGTTTTTCAAGAACTGCTGAACTTTGCTACAGCAGTTGTACCATTTTGCATTCTAGCTAGTAATGGTTGAGGGTTCCAGTTCCTCTGCATCTTCACCACCACCTGTTACTTTCTTTTGTCTTTTTAAAATCAGTCACAGTGGGGGTGAGGTGGCATCTCATGGTGGTTTTGATTTGTGTCTCCCTAAAGACAGACTGCTCGTCTGTCAGTTTGTTGTACTGTGGTGGCTTGCATGCTACTCTGAGGCTGGAGACTATGCCACCGGTATTTCATACACCAGCAGGGCACTCATGGTGGACAGGTTTCAGTGGAGCTTCCAAAGACAGACTGGGAAAAAGGACGGAGCCATCCAATACTGAAGAAACTGGCCACTGAAAACCTTATGAAATGAATAGTGGTGAAACACTAAAATTAGCCAATGTCAGACTATTTCAGGAGGTAGCATGTGGTCAACAACCAAGGGTGTTGAAGGAAGAAGTCCAAGCTGCACTGGAGTAATTGGCAAAAAAAAAAAAACAAAAACCCACAAGTCTCCAGGAATTGACGGAATACCCACTGAGGTGTTTGAACTAACATATACAGCACTGGAGGAGCTTATTTGTTTATGCCAAGAAATTCAGAAGAAGGCTTCCTGGTCAACTGACTGGAAGAGATCCATATTTGTGCCCATTACAAAGAAAGGTGATCCAACAGAATGGAAAATACCAAATAATATCATTACTATCACACACAAGTAAAATTTTGCTGAAAATAATTTAAAAATGGTTGCATCAGTATATTGACAGGAAACTTCCAGAAATGCAAGCTGGAATCCTCAGAAGAGGATGTAGAACAAGTGATATTGTTGATGTCAGATGGATCTTGGCTGAAAGCAAAGAATACCAGAAAGGTGTCTACCTGTGTTTTATTGACTATGCAGTGGCATTTGTGTGGATCATAACAAATTATAGATAACATTGAGAAGAATGGATATTCCAGAACACTTAATTATGCTCATGAGGAACCTGTACATAGACCAGGAGGCTGTTGTTCCAACAGAAAAAGGGGATACTGCATGGTTTAAAATCATGAAGTGTGTACATCAGGGTTGTATTCTTTCACCATATTCAATCTGTATGCTAACAAATAATCCGACAAGCTGGACTATATGAAGAAGAATGTGGCATCAGGATTGGAGGAAGACTCATTAACAACCTGTGATATGCACATGACACATCCTTGCTTGCTGAAAATGATGAAGCAGTTACTGATGATGGTCAAAGACAAAAATCCTCATGACTGGACCAATAAGCAACATCATGATAAATGGAGAAAAAGATTTAAGTTGTCAGGGATTTCATTTTACTTGGGTCCATAGTCAGCACCAATGAAAGCAGCAGTCAGGAAATCGGACATTCTCTTGCACTGGGAAAATCTGCTGCAAAAGACCTCTTGAAAATGTTGAAGAGCAAAGATGTCACTTTGAAAACTAAGGTGCACCTGACTTAAGCCATTGTATTTTCAATTGCCTCATATGTATGTGAAAGCTGCACAATGAATAAGGAAGACTGAAGAAGTGTTGATGCTTTTGAATTGTGTTGGTGAAGAATACTGAAAATACCATGGACTGCCAGAAGAACTAACATATCTGCCTTGAAAGAAGTCCAGCTGGAATGCTCCTTGGAAGCGAGAACAGCCAGATGACTTCTCATCTACTTTGGTCATGTTGTCAGAAGGTACCATTTCCTGGAGAAGGATATCATGCTTGAGGGTTAGCAGTGAAGAGGAAGACCCTAAATGAAAGGGATTGACAGTGGCTGCATTTATGGTCTCCAGCATGGTAAGCATTGTGAGGATGGCACAGGACTAGGCAGTGTTTCTTTCTGTTGTACATAAGGTCACTTTGAGTAGGAGCCAATTTGAGGACACCTAACAAGAAGTACCCAGAGTAGCAGGCCGGAAGAGCAGGAGAAAGGGGATAAAAGCCAGGAACCCGGACAGAAGAGCAGTCAGCCCCAGGGTTACAGGTGAGGAGAGACAACTCAGGGATGCCAAAAGTAGCAGACGAGAAGAGCAGGAGAAAGGGGATTAAAAACCAGGAAGCTGGACAGAAGTACAGTCAGCCACAGGGACCCAGGTAGGGGTGATACTAGAGGTCTCCAACAGCAAGACAAACTTGTCTGTTGGTTTGTCCTACTGTGGTGACATGTAGACATGAGTTTTGAGGCTGAGACTTTGGTGTTTAAAACCCAGCAAGATGCACCTGGTGTACAGGTAACAGCCCAGCTTATAGACTGAGACAGACTAGGAAGAAGGAAGAGGC
>NW_006921668.1:866207-873204 GCF_000298275.1 Orycteropus afer afer | reverse complement strand
GAGGGTCGGCGAAAGAGGGGGAGGCCTTCAACGAGATGGATTGACACAGTGGCTGCAATGATGGGCTCAAGTATAGCAGGGATTGTGGGGCTGGCACGGGATCGGGCAGTGTTTCGTTCTGCTGTGCATGGGGTCGCTATGAGTCGGAAACGACTTGACGACACTTAACAACAACAACTACAAAAGACTAATGATGTTGAGCATCTTTTCATGAGCTTTTTGGCCATTTAAATGTCTTTGATGAAATGTCTGTTCAAATCTTTTGCCCATTTTTCGATTGGATTGTCTTTTTGTTGTTAAGTTGGGGGAGTTCACATATTCTGGGTATTAAATCTTTATCAGATACAATGGTTACCCTGTATTTTCTCCCAATTGGTAGTTTGTCTCTTCACTTAGTTAATAGAAATACTTGTTTTTGAATATGCTTTTGAAATTTTTGTTTCTTTTCATAGTACTTTATCGTTTCTTTTCATTAAAAATATAATGTTTATGAAACAGGATTATTTATGAAGTGCCTCCCCCAAACAGGATAGACAAACCTCAAATATGTCCAACTTAGGCATTGTTGTTATGTGCCATCAAGTCAGACCCGACTCATAGAGACCCCTCCTTGGATTTCCAAAGTGGTATCACTACGGAAGTAGATTGCCCAAACTTCCTTTCAAGAAGTGGCTGGTGGGTTTGAATCACCAGCCTTCTAGTTAGCAGTCAAGTGCCTTAGGCACTAGGCTACCAGAGCTCCCCAACTTAGACGTAGCTGTGCTAAAGAATAATGTCATTTTGGCTCACCACACTGCATGAAGCTTCATATTTACCCTCTTTCCTCTGTTTCCTTTTATGATCCTCTTTACTGGAAATTTACGTACTTTTCACATCCTGTCAGTATTCCTGTAGGTCTCCTATGTGAATTTATTTTCTTTCTTTGTCTTCCATTTGGTGGCACAGTGTTCTAAGGAGCCCAGGTTCACTGCCTACTGCTGTCCACCTGTGTACTCAGGTTCCCACCAGCTTGTTAAGATAGCTGTCTTCTCATGTTTACCAGCTGTCTACATGCCACTCTCATAACTCACCCTCTGGAAAAAACCAAATGCACTCCCATCAAGTCGATTCTGACTCATGAGACCCTTTAGGACAGGAGAACTGCTCTATAGAGTTTCTCAGGCTCTAAATCTTTACCGGAGCAGACTGCTTCATCTTTTTCCCATGCAGTAGCTGTTGGATTCAAACAGCCTAATGCTATAATTACAGCACCACCAGAACTCCTACCCTATGGATAGTTGCACAATAATGATTCTAGGATGATGAGAGACTGTCCTGGAGGATTTTAAGGATGAAGAAAGAAATGCTCAGGTTTGTCATGCATAAAGAAGTTTAGTTTATTGCAAGGTAATCATGGCAAAGCATACAAGTAAGACCTCAAGACATTTCTTTAGCATTGGAGAATCAGAATTGTCAATTGCAATGTTAGTTTACATGTTAGAGTCCAAATCTTTAGATTTCAGGCTTTTACCTTTAACAAGTGCTCTTGGGGAGACTTGACCACCCCTTGAACTTAGAGGAGGTCCTCTTTATGTAGGGCTTGAGGTCAGTTGTAAGAAGTACTAAGCAGGCTTTCAATCTTCAGGCAGAGAGACTTTCCGCTTCTATCTTCTCCATAAGAGCAGAATCCATGAGTTTTGTACTCTGTGCTATCATGTTCAACTATAATTGGTATGTTTTGTTGCCAGTTAAGGTCATTATTGTAAGATATTTATGCTTTGCTAATTTATACTTTTATTATCAATGAGAGAATTATTTTATGGCATATTTGTGTTCTTATTCACTGCATATTTCAAGGCCAAGTTAATTAATTAAAAATTAATTGGAATTGTTTAGTGACATATGTATGTTTTGTTAATTTATAGAGATTTGATTAATGTTACATTCTATTAACACAAAGTGCAAGTGCACAGCCCAATTTAGGGAACTTATTTATAAACTAGAAGCTCTGGTGGTATAGTGCCTAAGGCATTTGACTGCTAACCAGAAGGCTGGCGGTTCAAGCCCACCAGCCACTCCTGGGAAGGCAGGTTGGGCACTGTACTTCGGCACTCTATTTCTGTAGAGATACAGCCTTGGAAATCCAAGGAAGGGTCACTATGAGTTGGATCCTACTTGATGGCAGTGAGTGGGTTTTGTTGTTGTTGTTGTTTTTGTATTTATAATCTACTTCACCCAGTTCTATCTCAGGTTTCAACGTTAGAAAAAAATTCTAATGAGTTACCATTGTTGTTGTTATTGTTATGTGCCTTCGAGTCGGACCTGACTCATAGCGACCTCTCCTTTGGTTTCCAAGGCAGTATCACTACGGAAGTAGATTGCCCCATCTTCCTTCTGAGGAGTGGCCATTAATGGTTAAAAAATATATAGAAATATATGTTTCTAATTCCAAGTTGGGAAATTCTGTCTTTCTTACTTCACATTATAAGTGACTTATACATAAGTGTTTAAAAGAATAATAAAAACATCAGAACACTGCAAAAGTCATCATGAAATATACCTAATAGTGACTTACGTATATAAAAACATTGCAGAATCAGATGTGATTTGAGAGCACACAGAAAGTATACTGTGGTAGTTATGTTTGTGTGTCAACTTGGCTGGGTCTGGTTGAGTGGCTGGGCAGCTGGTGGTAGTTATTCCCCATGATGAGACTGGCAATCAACTCCATGGTGGGATCTACTGCAAGCAGCTGAGTAGCTGCTTTGGGTATGTGGTCTGCTTCCTGTATATAAGGAGAAGTCTTGGGAATGGTCTCTAGCATATGGCACACTTGGAGCCGTGTTGTTGTTCGGCAGCCTGCCATGCTTTGCCAACCTCGGGACTTACAGTGGACTTGAATTAATGGCCTGCCGTGTGGTTTGGTAACATCGGAACTGTGCCTTCTTACTTGTCAACCTTACTTTTCAGCCTCAGCAGCCAGCAGTGTCTGAGTGAAGAAATGCCTCTAGCTCCAGTGGGCCGGGAGCAGGAGGCCAAGCTGGAACCTAAGGTTGAGGGGCTTTCACCCAGCCCCTAGAGCCTGGCACTTTGAACTTGGACTTAAAGCCTCCAAAATGTGAGAATAAACTCCTGTTTGTTAAGGCCATTCCATTTGTGGTATATTTCATGTCAGAGCAGTACTAGGTAACCACAACATACATAAGAAACAGAAACCAAAATCTTTCCTACCTGTTCCTTCATCTTGTGGGTACCAGCTTCATTGCATTCCCAAAGTTAAAATAGCATACTTGCCTACACACACTGTATGTAGTCTCTCCATCTTCCACTCACCCCATTTTAACACCTTCCACTTCCCCTACACTGCAATTACAGTGTAGCATTTCTAAGGTTAAGAGTTTGTGCATAGAGGCTCAATATGAGGCCCTGGCTTACATTAGATGCTGTAGTGTGATGGATTTGATGAGAATGAACTTAACGTTGCATGTTTAAATATCTTTTGAATTTAAAATGCAAGGTTTTATTATTATTGTTTTACACACTATTTTCGTTGCAAATAACTTACTGCTGCTGATTGGCTTATTCAGCCTCTCTGGGCTGGCCCAGGATTAGCCACTATTTGATAATAACATTTCTGTGGGAAAATGTGTTTCAAGTTTCACATACTTAAATGTAAATTTTTGGTGAACAACTAATTCTCAAGTTGAAAAATGTATTAATAAGCTTCTAGTTTTCAAAGGTAAATAGATAATTTCTGAGAAGGTCAAGCAGAACTACAGTATTGTCACACATCTTCAGCTGAGACAGAGTAACATAAGCATTAGTTTTGTGTGGAAAGTAAAGCACAACAGTCACATTAATTTGCAGGGGTTGAAATTTGGAAAATGCTGGGGTCTTTTTGAAAGTCCTGAAGTAGAACTGTTTTTAACAAACAAAAAAATATTTTGTACTTAAACTTATTAAAATAAACTTTATTTTAGAACAGTTTCAGAGTTACAGAAAAATTGAGAAGATAGTACAGAGATCTCATATTACCCTACACCCAGTCTCCCCTGTTATTAACATCTTACATTGTTATTATTAGGTGCCAGTGAGTCATAGAGAACCCATGTGACAGAGTATAACTGCCTTGTCAGGTTGGCTGTAATCTTCACGGAAGCAGATCTCCAAGTCTTTCTCCCACAGAGCCACTTGGGTTGGAACTGCCAACCTTTCAGTTAGCAGCTGAGTGTTTAATAGTTGTGACACTAGGACTCCTTTACATTAGCCTGGTACATTTGTTACCATTAGTGAACCAATAATGATACATTATTGTTACCTAAACTTTATACTTTATTCACATTTCTGTAGTTTTTACCTAACATCATATCCCTTTCCAGGATATCATTCAGGATATTGCCTTATATTTAGTTGTCTTGTCTTTTTAGCCTCCTCTTGGTTGTGACATTTCTCAGACTTCCCTTGTTTTTGATGACTTTGACAGTTTTGTGGAGTATATTGTAGGGAGATGTGGCCACATTACTGAGACTGGCCCCCTCTATTGGAATTTGTCTGCTGTTTTTCCCACAATTATATGAGACTTATGGATTTGGAGGAGGAAAATCACAGAAGTAAAGTGCCATTCTCATCATGTCAAGGGTACATGCGATCAACATGATTTATGACTGTTGATGTTGACTTAGATCTGCTGGCTGGGGTAGTATTTGTCAGGATTCTCCACCGTGAAGTTACTCTTTGCCCCCGGTTTCCATACCATCCTCTTTGGAGGAAGACAGTCTGTGTAGCTTACATTTACTGAGTGGAGAGTTATGCTTCCCCTCTTTAGATTGGGGTATCTACATAATTTATTTGGAATACTTCTGCATGGGAGATTTGTCTCTTTTCATCCATTTATTAATTTATTCAATTATTTGTTCATATCAATATGGACTATTGGATATTTATTTTATGCTTTGGGTTATAATCCAATACAACTTTACCTATATTTTGTTCCTCAAATTGATACATCTTTGGCCTTTGGGAACTCTTTCACTTGACTACTTGTACATCTTTGACATACCCCATTAATGTGTCTTGTTACTTTGTTTTCATTTTGGGACATTTCCTTACTTCCTGGCACTACCATGATGTCCCAGTCTCAACTTGCACATTTCCTGCCCAGTCTAAAAATCAGCTATTTCTCCCAGGAACTTAAGTTCTTTTTCTTGGACAATGTATTATTAGCAATCAAGAGCTGGGCACTAGTTGTGGTCTGTACTTTCAATTTTGAGAGCATTAAAAATTGGGACAACATGAAAGACATGTTGAAAGAAATGTTCTGTCTGAAAGACAATGTTCTGTTGCTGAGATGGGCCAGACCACAAAGCCCAGCCCAGATTTTAGAACTGGTGAAAATGATGACGTGGACTCACTTAATGTCTATGACTTCAGTTTCCAAATTGTAACAGCAAACTAACAGGGCAAAACAAATATATGAGATTAAGGATACAAGAAAGTGGAAGTATTTCTTTCTGATGAGGCAGACCAGAAGGTTGATAACCTTAGCAGTTTATAGAATGAATTATGCCCCCCAAAAAGACATGCTGAAGTCCTAACCCCTGTACCTGTGAATGTGACCTTGTTTGGAAATAGCATCTTTGGAATTAGCAATAAATCATACCAGAGAAGGGTGGGTGCAAATCTCATTTGAGTGGTGTCCTTTTAAAAGAAGAGAAAATAGTGAAAAGATGACCATATGAAGATGAATTTAGACACCAAAGGACACCTTGGGCTACAAGAAGCTGAGCGAGACAGGAAAGGATCTTCCCCTAGGGCTTTCAGAGAAAATGTCATCCTGCTGACACCCTGAGTTTGGATTATTAGTCTCCAGATCTGTGAGACAATAAATTCCCATTCTTATAAGCCATCTGAGCACTCAGCTGCAGGGATCCAGGTTGAGGAGAGGGAACCCAGGCACGCCCAAAGCAGCAGGGCAGGAAAGTGGGAGAAAGGGGATTAAAAGGCCTAGGAACTGGGGCAGAGGAGGAGTCAGCTGCAGGGACCCAGGTAAGGGTGGTAGGAGAGGTTTCCAACAGGGAGACAAACTTGTCTATTGGTTTGTCCTACTAAGGTGACGTGTTGATGTGAGTTTTGAGGCTGAGCCACTGGTGTTCAAACACAGTGGGATGCACATGGTGCACAGGTATCAGCCCACCTTACAGACTGAGACAGACTAGAAAGAAGGAAGAGGCCGTCCACTTCTCAAAGAATTGGCCAGGGAAAACCTTATGAATAGCAAAGAAATACTGATACATTACCATGCAACTTTATGAATACTCCGGTTAGGTTAGAAGGCTCTCAAAATAGGACTGGGAAAGAGCTGGATCATCAGAGTAAACCCAGCCATACTTATATGGATAAGGTAAAGCTTTCGAGACCTCCATTTGCTGATGTGGCACCACTCAAATTGAGGAGAAACAGCAGCAAACATCCATTAATAATCGGAACATGGAATGTACGAAGTATGATTCTAGGAAAATTGGAAGTTGTCAAAAATGAAATGGAACACATAAAGATTGATATCCTTGGCATTAGTGAGCTGAAATGGACTTGTTTTGGCCATTTTGAATCAGACAACCATATGATCCACTATGTTGGGAATGACAGTTTGAAGAGGAATGGTATGGCATTCATCCTCACAAAGGATGTTTCAAGATCTGCCCTGAGGTACAATGCTGTCAGTGATAGGATAATATCCATACTCCTATAAGGAAGACTCATTAATGTGACTATTATTCAAATTTATGATGCACCAACCACCAAAGCCAAAGATGAGGAAATTGAAGATTTTTATCAACTTCTGCAGTCTGAAATTGACCGAACATGCAATCAGGATGTGTTAAATTATCACTGGTGACTGGAATGCAAAAGTTGGAAATTAAGAAGAATCACTGGTAGTTGGAAAATTTTGGTGACAGAAATAATGCTGGAACTTGCATGACAGAATTTTGCAAGACCAATGACTTATTCATTGCAAACA
>NW_006921668.1:864464-865667 GCF_000298275.1 Orycteropus afer afer | reverse complement strand
TTGAGAGATTCTATGGGCAAAATATTGAATGATGCAGGAAACATCAAGAGAAGATGGCAGGAATACACAGAATCACTGTACCAAGAAGAACTGGTCAATCTTCATCCATTTCAGGAAGTGGCATATGATCTAGAACCAGTGGTACTGAAGGAGGAAGTCGAAGCTGCAATGAAAGAATTGGCGAAGAACAAGGCTCTGGGAATTGACGGAATACCCCTTGAGATATTTCAACAAACGGATGCCCATTGGAGGCACTCACTCGGTTATGCCAAAGATTTGGAAGACAGTTACCTGGCCAACTGACTGGAAGAGATCCATATTTGTACCCATTCCAAAGAAAGGTGATCCCATAGAATGTGGAAATTATAGAACAATATCATTAATATCACACACAAGTAAAATCTTACTGAAGATAATTCAAAAATGGTTGCAGCCATACAGTACTGTGTTGTCAGTGAAGGCAAGCATGGGTGTATGGGTGGAGAGATGGGTGGACAGGCTGAACTATTAGCTATGTGTATGAAATGGGAAGTGTATCCAAGAACATACATAAGGTTGGGAGACAATGGTCCTGTAAGTTTATGTGAATGATCAGAATTCCCAGGTATATAGTAGAGTTGACAAGGGGTTGGTTGTGGTCACTGCTTGGTCATAGCCAGCTACCCAGAGGGACTGAGTAGTCGAACCTGTGGGCTTGGGACCATAGTCACAGGGGACATCAAGCTCAATTGGCATAACATATTATACAAAACATTGTTCCACCTCCTACTTTGACAATTAGCAACTGGGATCTTAAAAGCTAGCAAGCTACCATCTAGATGCAACAATGGGTCTCTCCTCGTCCAGAGCAAAGAAGAATGAAGAAAACCAAAATTCATGGAAACAATTAGTCCTAATGACTGGTCCACCATCTGATCTGCAGCCTATATGCCTATGAGACCAGAAGAACTAGATGGTGCCCGGCTACCACTGTCATCCACTTGGAAGGGGATCTGTGTAGCAGATCCTTGATAGAGAGGGAAACTATGTGGAACAAAACTCAAAATCATTTGGAGAAAAAAAAAGGGGGGGGGGACCAGGTTTGCTGGTCTGATAGAGCCTGGTGGAGCCACTGAGACTATGGACCCTAGCTGCCCTTCAGGTCTGGAATTGAACCCACACCTGTGGTTTCCAGCCAAACAGAAGACAGGCATATGAGGTAAA
>NW_006921668.1:861301-863204 GCF_000298275.1 Orycteropus afer afer | reverse complement strand
GAGAGCTGGACAATGAATAAGGAAGACTGAAGAAGAGTTGATGCTTTTGAGTTGTGGTGCTGGTGAAGAATGTTGAAAGTACCATGGACTACTAAAAGAACTAACAGATCTGTCCTGGAGGAAGTGCACGCAAAATGCTCCTTGGAAGCGAGAATGGCTAGATTTCTTCTCACCTACTTTGGTCATGTTGTCAGAAGGGACTATTCCCTGGAGAAGGATGTCATGCTTGGTAAAGTGGAGGGCCGATGAAAGAGGGGAAGGCCTTCAATGAGATAGATTGACACGGTGGCTATGATGATGGGCTCAAGTATAGCAGGGATGATGGAGCTGGCGTGGGATCGGGCAGTGTTTCATTCTGCTGTGCATGGGGTCGCTATGAGTCTAACAACAACAACATAAGACTTCCATTGTGTGGCACTTTGTATCTGCAGCCCTAGGTAAATAAACAGTAGCTGGATATTTTCTGAGTCACTGAAGCCCAGAATTTTAGGCTTGCCACCTTCTATAATATTGGGCTGGTTTGGGATGAGATTGAAGGAAGAACACTTTAGTACCCAAGAGCCCATTCTTACAAGGATACTTTTCAGAATAAAAGGAGATAGTATTAATAATGATACCACAATGCAGATATAAATTAGGATTGCCCTGAATAAACCAGGACATATGCTCACGCTATTCTCATCATACAAAGACATTCTTACTTAGATACAAATTCCATGTTTTATTTTTCATTGCATCATCAGACATACCCAGTTTTAGTGTAGTAGACTTAGCCATGGCTTATGCAGTAGGCCTGGCCTTGACCTATTGCAGATCATGCTGGATTATTTACAGTTCACATCCTAGCCAAAAAATATGTCTAGATTTGAAGATACCAAAAGATACTTGAAACATTAATCATAGAATGTCATGACATTAATTCCTGTAATCAGGTCATATCCAGGGAATATTTATTATTGAGTAAACCTTATTTTTGCTTGTTCAGAACCAGAAATAGTTTTTTAAAATATCCAGTATTATTCTAGATATTGACGCTAAAAACAAAAACTGAAAAGTTCTCAGGCCTCAAACTATTGCTTTAAAGCTAGTGAAAGAATGCAAATCAGTGTGGTAGATGCTGTCATATTCATCGTGGGTTCACTTAAGAGAGACTCAATACTGAAAATGGCTTATGTAGTAGAAATTAATCTCTCCTTCACTTAAAACTGTGTGCTGATGAGATCTGAGAGATGGGTGTGTATTATCCTTTTCAGGAGCCTGCTGGGTACATGGTCTTCTTTACCCAAAGCTTCCATATCTCTGGAATGATGAGGCAGACAATATGTGCAGCTTCTGAGTGCATCATTGCTTTCAGAGAAGGATCCTGGAAACCCTGTCTTCCTGCAGGAACAGACACAGAGCAGAGACTTCTCAGGTTCTTCCACATTGGCTTACTTCACCATTCAATGCACACTGTGCTTGCTGAACACCTGGATCCCCTCAGCTGCAGCACTCGGGGTAGCTCTTCAGGCTCAAGTATTTTAACTGGTTCCTGTGTATGCCGTCTGCTGGAGAGCAGGCATTTCTGTCTTATTTTCCTTTAGTAATGACCACAGTGCCAAGGAAAGAGCTTGGCTCATAGCCACTGTTCAAGCAACACTTTTTGAATGGAATTGCAGTAAAAGCTAATGGAATAGATTTTTTAAGTTAAATATAAAGCTACCATATGACCTGGTGGTGGTGAAGCACTCAGCTGCTAACTGAAAGGTTGGCAGTTCAAACTCATGAGCCACTCTTGGGAGAAAGATTTGGCAATCTTCTTTCATGAAGATTACAGCCTTGGACTCTATCCTATGGGATTGTTATAAGTTGGAATTGACTCAGCAGCAACAGAAGACCACATATGACCAAGCAGTTCCACTCA
>NW_006921668.1:850047-860692 GCF_000298275.1 Orycteropus afer afer | reverse complement strand
TGTTCATCGATGGAGGAATGAATAAACAAAATGTGGTATATACAATGGAATATTATGCAGCCATAAAAAGCTATGAAATTCTGATGCATTCCACAACATAGATGAACCCTGAAAACATGATGAATGAAATAAGTCAAACTCAAAAAGACAACTATTGTGTGATTTCATAGATACCTAGAACAGGCAAATGTCTAGAGGTCAGAGGTTAATAGTGGTTGCCTGGGGTAGGAGAAACAGGGAAAAGGAGAAGTCGTTGTTCAGGTAGCATTGAGTTTTTATATATGGGGCTGGAAAAGTTGGCAACGGATAATCGTGATGGTTTCATAACATGATTGATGTCATTAGTCTCATGGAATTATGTACATGAAACTTTGAAATGGCAAATGTGTTATCTATATTTTTACAATAATAAAAAGGAATAAATAATTGGAGCTGAAATAGTGGCTCCTCTCTTCAAGTCATCAAAGACTCCAGACTCTCTATGTAATCAACCTGTTGTCCTCAATATGTGGCTTCCATATTGTGGAAAATATAGCTGCTTCAGTTTCTATCATTATGCCCACATGCCCACCAGCAGAAGAGAGACAGAACAAAGGGAAGGCTGGTGTTTCTATTTAAACAAATTCCCTGGTTGTAGCATACCTCATTTTTCTCAAATCTTGTTGGCCAGAACCTTTTCATGCCATATCTCACTGCAAAGGAGGCTGAAAAATATCTTCGGCTGGGTGACCGTGTGTCCAATTAAATATTCATTATCATATAATAAGGGAAAAATGGATTCTGAGGAAAACTAGCATCATTATCACAGTCTTTTTCCTTGTCCATCAACTATCTATAGGCATCTGTTATGGATTGAATTGTGTCCCCCAGAAAAACTATGTGTTGTAAATCCTACTAGTGGTTATAATCCCATTTTGGAATAGGGTTTTCCTTCTTACATTAGTAAAGCAGTGTTAGTATAGGATGTGTCTTAATCTCTTTTGAGATGTAAAAGAGCAGATTAGGCAAGCAGCAAAAAAGCAGAGATGATGGAAGATAGATACATGTCATGCCACATGAAGGTCACCAAGGAGCCAAGGAGAGAGACAAGGACCTTCCACTGGAGCTAACAGAGAAAACCTTGCCCTAGAGCCAACGTCCTGAATTCAGCCTTGTAGCCTCTTAAACTGAAAAAATAAATTTAGGCTTGTTAAAGCCACCCACTTGTGATATTTCTGTTATAGGATCACTAAATAACTAAGAGAGCTCTGGTAGCATAGTGCCTAAGGCACTTGACTGTTAACCAGAAGGCTGACAGTTCAAACCCACCAGCCACTCCTCGGAAGGAAGGTTGGGCAATCTACTTCCATAGTGATACTTCTCGGAAACCCAAGGAGGGGTCGGCACGTAACAACAACAACAACAGATAACTAAGCATCTTCTTTCCACTTGCAGAATATGCTCACACTTCTGAAGGAACACATCCATTCTCTGTATCCAGCTTAAAGTCCAGGATATCTGAATGGGTCCTCAATCAGGCTTCATGTTGTATTTCAAGGTCCCATATAAATTTAGCTTATAAACTTAAAAGATATCTCACATCTTGGCACTGAAAATTAACATTAAAGACATTTAACATTAAAGATGTGCAGTCACATCTTATCTCCTGAGAAGAGTTTCTTTTCAGAACCATTCATAAAGTTTTCAGTTTGGTATGTGAGTTGGCTGGTGTTTGATTAATGGGGAGCAGGGATGCTGAATATACTTTAATGTCTAGAGCAGTCTTTTTTTTTTTTTTTTAAGTTGGGTAAAGTTTGCAAAGCAAATTGGTTTTCCGTTCAACAATCCATGCAGTTTCTGTTTTGTGACATTTACTGCAATCCCCAGACTGTAACAGAATTCTTCCCACTTCCTTCAAGCATCTACCCCTTCCCTTTGTCCATCCTTCCCATGCCCTCCCACCATCCTAGCTCTATCCCCAGGCAAATGTTGTCATCTTGATCTCATATACTTGATTGTTTTAATGAGTGTATACCCTCCTGATATTACAGTTCACCTTATAGGCCTGTCTGACAGCTCAGTCATGGGGGTTAAGTTCAGTTCTTAGCTTGAAGGATGTCTAATGGCCATAATCTCAGAGTTTCACAAATCTTCATCAGACTAATAAGCCTGGTCTTTATAATGATTTTGAATTTTGTTCCACATTTTCCCCAACTCTATCTGTCTGTGACCTCTTACTGTGATCCTTTTCAGAGCAGTCATCAGTGGTAGCTGTTCACCATCTATTTCTTCTGGTCTCAGGATCATGGAGGATGGGGTTCATGTGCTCCATTAGTCCTTTGGACTGTTTGTTTCCTACATCTTTGATTTTCTTCACTCTTCTTTGTTCCAAATGGGGAGAGACCAATAGTTGCACATTAGATGGCCACTCACAAATTTTTGAGACCCTAGTCACTACTCAGGGGTCTGGTGACATAGTGCCTAAGGCTCTTGACTGCTAACTAGAGGCAGCAGTTCAAACCCACCAGCCACTCCTCAGAAGGAAGGTTGGGCAATCTATTTCCATAGTGGTACTGCCTCAGAAACCCAAGGAGGGGTCTCTATGAGTCGGATTCGACTTGACAGCAGTGAGTTTTTTATTTTTATTTTTTTTTTTAGTCACTACTCACCAAAGTTGAATGAGCAGATTGTCTTTGTGGACTATGGTATGCTAGTCAACCTTAGTGTGCCCCGAAACTATGGTCCTGAGCCTCCGTACCAAACAGCTTATTCCCTCAAGGTGTTTGGTTATGACTAAAATGTTTTCATAACTTTTTCCTGTTTGCTCTACTACATACATGGATATATTTTTAGCACATATAAATACATAGGTAAAGATAGCCTTTTTCAAACCTATATATATTTGTGGATGTAGTCCCATTCACCTTCCCACCTCTATTCAGACTGATTGTCTATCTATGTGTCCACTTGTAAATTATTGTTATTACTGTTATTGCAGAATTGGGTATGTAACAGTACTCACCTTTGCCTGTAACTCTTGTGCTCCTCCATATGTCTTCCACTTCTTTGATTATGTTTGCTGACCTCCTCCTTATTGTATATTGCCTTTGCCAAGTTAATACATCTCTACACTCTCGTTAGTGATTTTCTTTCCCTTCCCCTCCCACCCCTGGTAATCTTTAAAGAACAATTCTTCCTGTGTGTAAACCTTTTCTTAAGTTTTAAGTTAAGAAGCCTTTAAAGTAGTGGTCTCATACAATAATTGTTCTTTTGTGGTTGACTAATTTCATTCAGCATAATGTCTTCTAGGTTCACCATGGTATGAGCTGTTTCACAGATTCATCATTGTTCTTTAATATTGAATAGTATTCCATTGTGTGTATGTACCATAGTTTGTTTATCCATTTCTCCACTGATGGGCACTTAGGTTGTTTCCATCTTTTTGTTATTGTGAACAATGCTGCGATGAATATGGGTGTGCTGTACAGAGTATTCCTGAACAACAAAGAATTGTCTACCCAAAATACCAACAGGATCCCTGTTGCAAAACACTGCCCTAGAGGTATAGGATTTATAGGCGTGTGTTCTGCCTTTTAAATAAAGTATTGCAAAAAGGGTGTGGGACAGCATCTTCTGACATCCTCCAACCTGGTGAGGAGGAGATAGAATCACTATCAGCAACATGAGTCTGAGGCTTATTCCAGTGAGGCAAGACATGCTGCCACCCTCCAACGTTTTTACCAACTCTGACAGCAACTATCCCTCTCATGGAAATCACTACTTCTCTACTGGGTTCAATAATTTACTGCAATGGCCACACAGAACTCACAGACAATATTCATGATTATGGAGTTTATAAGGGAAGCAATTTGGAAGACAGCTACTTGGCCAACTGACTGGAAGAGATCCATATTTGTACCCATTCCAAAGAAAGGTGATCCAAAAGAATGTGGAAATCATTGAAAAATATCATTAATATCACATGCAAGTAAAAGCTTGCTGAAAATAATTTGAAAATGGTTGCAGCAGTATATTGACAGGGAACATCCAGAAATGCAACCTGGATTCAGAAGATGATGTGAAACATGGGATGGATATCATTGCTGACATCAGATGAATCTTGGCTCAAACCAAAATATACCAGGAAAATGTTACTTGAGTTTTATTGACTATGCAAAAGTATTCAACTGTGTGGATCATAACAAATTATGGATAAGATTGAGAAGAATGGGAATTCCAGAACACTTAACTGTGCTCAAATGGAACCTGTACATAGACCAGGTGGCTGTCATTCAAACAGAACAAGGGGATAATGCATGGTTTAAAATCAGGAAGGAAGTGCATCAGGGTTGTATGCTTTCATACTTATTCAGTCTGTATGCTGAGCATATAATCTGAAAAGCTGGACTATATGAAGAAGAATGCAGCATCAGGATTGGAGGAAGACTCATTAACAACCTGCAATATGCGGATGACACAACCTTGCTTGCTGCAAGTGAAGATGACTTGAAGTACTTACTGATGAAGATTAAAGACTACAGTCTTCAGTATGGGTTATATCTCAACATAAAGAAAACAAAAACCCTCACAACTGGACCAATAAGCAGCATCATGATAAATGGAGAAAAAATTGAAGTTGCCAAAGTTTCATATTACTTGATTCCACAATCAACAGCAATGGAAGCAGTGGTCAATAAATCAGAAGATGTATTGCTCTTGGCAAATCTGCAACAGATTTCTTTAAAGTGCTGAAGAGCAAAGATGTCTCCTTGAAGACTAAGGTGGGTCTTACCCAAGCCATGAGATTTGCAGTTGCCTCATATGCATGTGAAAGCTGGGCAATGAATAAGGAAGACTGAATAAGAGTAGATGCTTTTGAGTTATGGTGTTGGAGAAGAATGCTGAAAGTACCGTGGACTGTCAAAAGAATTAACAAATCTGTCCTGGAAGAAGTGCAGTGGGAATGCTCCTTGGCAGTGAGAATGGCCAAACTTTTTCTGACCTACTTTGGTCAGAAGGGACCATTCCCTAGAGAAGGATATCTCACTTGGTAAAGTGAAGGGTCAGTGAAAAAGGGGAAGACTCTCAACAAGATGGATTGACACAGTGGCTATAATGATGGGCTCAGGTAGAGTAAGGGTTGTGAGGCTGGCACAAGATTGGGCAGTGTTTCATTCTGTCATACATAAGGTCTCTATTAGTCAAAGTTGATTGGCTGGCACCTAACAACAACAACAGGTTACAATTCAGGTTCAGGAACACCAGGATACAATTCTTCAATCAGGACAATCTCCCCTCAGCCATGCCTTCAGGCAGGCATCTCTTAGGCCCTCTCACCCTCAGCCTGGCCTCTGCATTGCTTGGGCAAGTGTTATAAAGCTCTTTTACCTCTGCTGGTAGGTGCACCTAAGTGCCTCCAGCTCCACCAGCAATACTCCTGCCCAAAGGCACTCAGCTTTCTCACTCCATGGGCCAGCAAGGCTGCCACTGTGTCTCGCGCCTCTTGGTTCCGCTGCAACCACCTCTCGGCCAGTTGTCTCTGCCAGTCATCTCTGCTGTCTCTCTGCCAAGGAGGTCCAGTGCAGGGATCTCTGGCCCAAGGTTGTGCTGCATTCCACCTCCAGCTCTTCTCTGTTGATAGCAGTGAGATCTCCCCTTCTGCTTCTGGGAGGGTTCATTTTAAGCCTAATGGGAAGACAAAAGGAGTTCCGGCGGCGTAGTGCGTAAGGCATTTGACTGCTAACCAGAAGAGTGGTTGTTCAAACCCACCAGCCACTCTTCTGAAAGAAGACTGGGAAATCTACTTCCGTAGAGATAGCACCTTGGAAACCCAAGGAGGGGTCGTTATGAGTAGGATCCAACTCTAGGGCAGTGATTTTTTTTCCACCCCCATATGGGTGTCATGTACCTTATTTACATTACTAACAAGCTACCAATCCATTGGTGGGCCACAAGCACCTTACATTTGCATAGTTCCACCTACCCAACTGGTGGGAGTCACAAAGACCATGGCTAAAAGAGCCATACTAAGTAATTCACTGTACCAGAGGTATCATGTGGTGACAGTTTTATCAAGTGTTTTGCCATAGCATAAATGTTTCCAGAATTCCAGTCTGTGATAATCTTACCACCTGCTGTCTGACTCCTAATAACTCATGCTGTAGGCTTTATTATAGTAGCATCCCAATTTTATGCACAAATTACATGTGGAATATATAGGCAGTGAATGAGTTCTGTTTGTAAATCTGTCTTTAAATTGAATTTGTATGTAAGTCAGGAGAGTTAGGTACAGTTTTTGTCTAATGTCACTTAGATGTTTGTCTTAGTATATAGTGTACATTTCTTTGCACAGAAAACATTAAAGAAACATTTTCAGACACAATAAAATATCTTTAACATAGTAATACAATAATAATAGTACTGTTTTACTGCACATTACAAAGTAACACCTGTTTGTTATTGTGAACCATTGTATGTACATCTAATTTTTAATGTAATAGGATTTATGAAGTTTGGTTTGTAAATACAGTTTGTATATAAGTCAGACGTTTATAACATGGGGAGTGCCTATAACTCCAGCTGCTTTAGTCATAATCCCCAAATGATAATGGTTTAAATAAGACAAATTATTTCTCATGCCTAAGCTGGCTTTCTTACTTGAAGACGTTAGCAGCACAGGCTTCCATCTTGTAACTCTGTTATACTTAATATACAGCTTTCTTAATGAGTTCAAGATGGTTGCTTCGACTTCTGACTTCTTATCCAAATTCTACTCAAAGAGAAAGCTTTAAGGACATGGGCCAGAAATTGCTCCCATCACTTCTGCTCATGTTCCAATGGCTAAACTCAGAAACATAGCAAAGGAAGGGAATCTAGGAATTTTTGTCCTTAGTTTAGCAACCCTGTGCTAAAAATTTCCCTCCTATAAGAAAGAAAGAACAGACATTTGGAGACAAATAGTTTCTGCTTAAAGTGTTAAGAAAAGACATCTACTGAGTACTGTGGGGAGCTTGGGCAAACTACTTCCATAGTGGTACCACCTTGGAAACCCGAGGAGGTGTCTCTGAGTCAGATCCAACTCCATGGCAGTGCGTTGTGTTTGTGTTGTTGAGTACTGTGACCTGAGTTAGAATATGAAAGAAAGTGAGAAAACTGAGTTCTCAAGCTGAAAGACTAAAGAAAAAATTCAAGCCTAAATTGCAATATTGAAGGATTATAGGGGCAAACTACTGAACAATACAGGAAGTATCAAAAGAAGATGGAGGCACTTGTTCAAACAGAATAAAGGGATGCTGAGTGATTTAAAAATCAGAAAAAGTGTGCATCAGGGTTGTATCTTTTCACTATGCTCATTCAATGTGTATGTTGAGCAGATACTCTGAGAAGCTGGACTATATGAAGAACACAGAATCACAATTGGAGGAAGACTTATTAACAACCTGTGATATGCAGATAGCAAAACCTTGCTTGCTGAAAGTGAAGAGGACTTGAAGCACTTACTGATGGAGATCAAACACTGCAGCCTTCAATATGGCTCAAACACTTCAACATAAAGAAAATGAAAATCCTTACAATGGAACCAAGAAGCACCAACGTGGTAAATGGAGAAAGTATTGAAGTTGTCAAAGATTTCATTTTATTTGGATCTACAATCTATGCCCATATTAGCAGCCATCAAGAAATCAAACGATATATTACATTGGGCAAGTCTGCTGCAAAAGATCTCTTTAAAGTGTTAAAGAGCAAAGATGTCACTTTGAAGATTAAGGTGCACTTGACCCAAGTCATGGCATTTTCAGAAGCCTCATATGCATGTGACAGCTGGACAATGAATAAGGAAGACCACAGAAGAATTGATGCATTTTAATTGTGGTCCTGGTAAAGAATATTGAATATATTGACTGCTAGAAGAATTAACAAATCTGTCTTGGAGGAAGGACAGCCAGAATCCTCCTTAGAAGAAAGAATGTCCAGACTTTGTCTCTCATACTTTGATCATGTTGTCAGAAGGGACCAGTCTCTGGAGAAAGATATGCTTAGTAAAGTATAGGGTCAGTGGAGACTTCCAGCAAGATGGCTGAATAGGCAGACAAGCTACACAGACCTTCTGCAACAAATCAATGAGAAACCAATTGAACCCAGAAGATGATCCTGGAACCCTGAGCTTTGAAGGGAAGGATAAAGAAGGGGATTAAATACCAACTAGTAGAAGAACCTGAATGAAAACAGTGAGTAAGAAGACAAACAGAGCTGTGGACTGCTGGCTGTCCTGAGGATGCAGCCATTTTGAATATTTGCAAGTGGCATCCTGGTAGCAACCTAAGAATCAACTCTGTTCACCAAGGTCTACATGGGAAAAGACTGCACTGGTGCCTGACAGTCAGAAAGTGTGTTAGGCTGGGTTCTCTAGAGAAGCAAAATCAGTAAAGCTTATATATACATATAGAGAAAGAAATTTATCTTAGAAAAATGGCTCACACACTTATAGAAGCTGGCTAGTACCAAGTTCTTGGATCAGCATCAAGCTGGAGCTTTTCCCAACTCACGCAGCTGCAGGGGCTGATGAGCTCAAGGTTGGCAGGCAGTATACGAGCTGTTGACTCCAACAAATGACGAATCCAAGATCTCCAGGCCGAATGGTGGATTGTTCGCTCATGGACAGTTATAGGAGCACAACAGGATCCCAATCCACAGAACAGTGTCTCTTTTCCCAGGATGTCCATAAATATATTGGAAGTAGGCCACACCCCTAGGGAAGCTCCCTTTCAATGAATTGGCTGCTCAAAACATATACATCCAATCCCATCATGGGAATAACCCACATCAGAATTGCTTAAAACACACAGAATTGTGGTCCAGCCAAGTTGGCACACAGCTCCAACTATCACAGAAAGGAAAACAGCAAAGAATGAGACAGAGCTATGGACTGCCAGCTGTCCTGAGGGCACAGCCATTTTGAATATTTGCAAGTGGCATTCTAACCTGGACAGAGATGTAAGAATAGGGTCTGTTTGCCAAGAACAGCACAGGCAACTGCACTGGAGGCTGATGACTAGAAAGGTGCAACATTCCCCTTGTTACTCTTATAACCCACACCCTTTTGGTGAACAGACAGAGGTGTGGCCACCTCTACCCATCTTCTTAACCAGCAGGAATTCCATCCCAATCTATCCCCTGACAGAGCCTGGGTGCACAGCCTCACCTCCACAGTTTTGCTTTTGTTTGTTTATAATTATTCTTTTTATCTTTCTCCTTTTTTCCTTTTTATTTTACTTATATGCTTTTTCTTCTTTTGGTCCTTCCCATCCCTTGTTTTTTCTTTTGCACTTTGCCCATTTTTTCCTTACTATTCTTTTACTCTTACTTTCTTCTCTCATTCTGCCTTCTTCAGATACAGGGTTTTTTTTTTTTTTTTTTTTTTTTTTTCAGTCTTCTCATTATCTTTCTTTTGTCTTTTAAAAATATATTTTAAATTTTTTCATTTATTGCCTTGCCTTTGTGTGTGTGTGTGTGTGTGATTTTTCCTCTTTGTTTATGCAGTTTGAGTTTTTTGTTCTCTTGTTTTTATTTTTTTTGTGTGTGTGTGTTTTATTTATTGTTATTATTATTGTCTAACTGAGTGGGAGACAGCAACCATTCCCACACAATCCAACCATACCTATGCCTCCTGCAGCCACACTCAGTGAGTGAGGGCCACCACTTGCTTTTGCAACAACTGACCACCAATAGACAGCAGCCAATACCAGCTCAACCCACTGTCAACTGCTCTTTACGAAGAGCTAACAGAGATCTGGGCACACACTCTCATTCCCTATCATACCCACCAGGAAGGAGATAGGTGCTGAGTGCCTAAGTGCTACCAACTAGTGAACAGAGGAGCACAGTACCTTGCTCACACAGATACATCAAAACAAAACAAAGGGGAAAAAAAGAGTTAATCATAGCAACATACAAGCACAAATTAAACATAAATACAGCATCACGGTGTCTTGGAGAAAACTGACCATGCCAGTCCAACCAAAGAAGCATGATAAAGTAGTATAGCAACATTGGAATTCCCTGATAAGGAATGCAAAAGAATTATATTTAGGTACCTTCAATGGATTGAGAGACAGATCTAGAAAAACACTGACAAAATTAAGGAAAACACAGACAAAACTCTGGAATAATTTAGGAAAACAATACAAGAACAAATTGACAGCAATGGTAGAATATGCAGACAAGCTACACAGACTTTCTTCAACAAAGAAAAGAGAAACCAGTTGGCACAGGCGCCAAAGATAATCCTGGAGCCCCAAGCTTTGAAAGAAAGGATACAGAAGTGGATTAAACACCAAATAGTAGAAGAACCTGAATGAAAACAATGAGTAAGGAGACAAACAGAGCTGTGGATGTCAGCTATCCTGACGGCACGGACAGTTTGAATATTTCCAAGTCATGTTAGGACCTGTAAATTAACCTAAAAATCGGTCCTGCTCACCAAGGGCTGCATGGATGATGACTGCACTGGTGGCTGATGACTAAAAAGAATGATGACAACAAAGAAGGAGACAAACTGAGCTATGGACTTTCAGCTGTCTGGAGGGCACAGCCATTTTGAATGTTTACAAATGATGGCCATTTTGGATATTTGAAATGACAGCATTCTTATTCAGATTCCAGGGAC
>NW_006921668.1:849311-849904 GCF_000298275.1 Orycteropus afer afer | reverse complement strand
TTTTTTTTTTTTTTTTTCTCTTCCTTTTTCCTATTTCCCATTTTTTTCTTTCTTGGGTTCATCCCATCCCTTGTTTTTCTTTTGGCATTTTTCCCGTTTTTTGCCTCATTATTCTTTTACTCTAGCTCAATTTCTTTTGTCTTTTTAAAATATTTCTTTAAATATTTCATCTCATTTATTGCCTTTTCTCTCCCCATCCCTTCTTTCTTTCTCATTTCAGTGGTTGTTCCTGTGTGTTTGTGTGGTGCATGTTTTTTGTCCGTGCTTTTACTTGTTTATTGGCTTTTTTTGACTGTTGTTTTTGTCTAAGTGAGTGAGAGACGGTAACCATGCCCATACAACCCAACCATACTCACACCTCCCACAGTGCTACCTACTAAGTGAAGCCCACCACTTGCTTCTGCACCAACTGGCCAATGATACATGACAGCCAATATGAGCCTGACTCACTGTTCCTCACAAACAGTTCACAGAGATCTGTGCAGCCACTCTCATACTCTATCACACCTACCAGGAGACAAATGGTGCCAACAAGTGAGTAGAGGAGCACAGTACCCTGATTAATCAGATACATCCAAACAAAACAAAGAAAA
>NW_006921668.1:847896-849024 GCF_000298275.1 Orycteropus afer afer | reverse complement strand
CAGTCCACACAAAGAAGCAAGATAAAGCAGTAGAAATAAAGGACCAGGATACAGACCCAGAACACATTCCTGAGGAAGAAGTAGCATTGGAACTCCTTGGTAAGGAACTCAAAAGAATTATATTTAGGTATCTTCAATGGATTGACAGATCAAAGAAAACACTGACAAAATTAAGGAAAACACAGACAAAACCCTAGAACAATTTTGGAAAACAATACAAGAACAAAATGACAAAATAAATGAAAAATTCAAAATGACATGAAATCTACAGATAGAAATCCAGAGATTAATACTAAATTTTCAGAAATAGGTAACACATTGAATGGGCAAAGGAGTAGAATAAAATCAATGGAAGACAGAATTAGTGAGATTGAAGACAAAAGTTCTTTGGAAAGGGATAAATCTGAAAAAAAAGATCACAACAAAATGAAAAAAAGCCTAAGATTCATGTGGGGTACCATCAAGAGGAATAACCTACACTTAATCAGAATTTCAAAACAGGAAGAGACAAATAAAACCACAGAGAAAATAGTCAAAGATTTGTTGGAAGACAATTACCCTGATATGATGAAAGACGACAATGTATCAATTCAAGAAATCCAACGAACTCCAAACAGGATAGACCCTAACAGAAAATCACAAAGACATATCATCAAACTCACCAAAACCAAAGACAAAGAAAGAATCCTGAAAGCAGCACAGGAAAAATGAAAAATTACCTACAAAGGGCAACAAATAACACTAAGCTCTGATTTCTTTGCAGAGATCATGCAGGTGAGAAAGGGATGGAATAGTGCATACAAAGCCCTGAAAGAAAATAATTTTCAACCAAGAATTATATACCCAGCAAAATTGTCCCTCAAATATAATAATGAAATTAGGGTATTTGAAGATAAGCAGAAATTAGGGACTTTGTTATAACCAGACCAACCTTACAAGAAATGCTAAAGAGAGTCCTTTAGACAGAGAACCAACAACAGCAAACAACAATTGATCATTAATACACATGATGATAGGGAGCTCTGGTAGCATAGTGGCTAAGGCACTTGACTGTTAACTAGAAGGCTGGCGGTTCAAACCCACCAGCCACTCCTTGGAAGGAAGATGGGGCAATCTACTTCCGTAGTG
>NW_006921668.1:842446-846246 GCF_000298275.1 Orycteropus afer afer | reverse complement strand
TTAGCTACTCTTCACTCAATGGCAAGTTTCAGAGTCTCTTCTGTCATACATTTTGGTCTTTTCTTTCTTTGTCTTCTTTTTAATGACCTCTTTCTTCATGGATGATGCTCTTGATGTCATCTTCTGGTTTTTGGTCATTGGTGTTCAATGCATCAAATCTATTCTTTAGATGGTCTCTAAATTCAGGAGGGCTATATTTAAGGTCATATTTTGGGTCTCATGGACTTCTTTTAATTGTCTTCAACTTAAAGTTTAACTCGCATATGAGCTGTTGATGGTCTGTTCCACAATCAGCTCCTGGCCTGGTGTTGGCTAAAGATATTGAGTTTCTCTGTCACCTCTTGCTACAGATGTAGTCACTCTGATTCCTGTAGCAAAGTCCACATGTATAGCTGCTGTTTGTGTTGTTGAAAAAAGATGTTTGCAATGAATCAGTCATTGGTCTTGAAAAATTCTGTCATGCAATCTCCAGAGCTATTTCTGTCACCAAGGCCAAATTTTCCAACTACTGGTGATTCTTCTTTGTTTCCAACTTTTGCATTCCAATCACCAGTGATAAGCAACACATCTTGATTGCATGTTTGGTCAATTTCAGACTGCAGAAGTTGATAAAAAATCTTCAATTTCCTCATCTTTGGCTTTGGTGGTTGGTGCATAAATTTGAATAATAGTAGTATTATCAGGTCTTCCTTGTAGGCATATAGATATTATCTTATCACTGACAGCATTGTACTTCAGGACAGATCTTGAAACATCCTTTGTGATGATGAATGCCACGCCATTCCTCTTCAATTTGTCCTTCCCGGCATAGTAGATCATATGGTTGTCTGATTCAAAATGGCCCAAACTGGTCCATTTCAGTTCACCAATGCCTAGGATATCAATCTTTATGCATTCCATTTCTTTTTTGACAACTTCCAATTTTCTTAGATTCATACTTCCTACATTCCATGTTCTGGTTATTAATGGATGTTTACAGCTGTTTTTCCTCAGTTTGAGTCATGCCATGTCAGCTCTTCCCCAGTCCCATTTTGAGTGCCTTGTGACCCAAGGAGCTCATCTTCTTGCACTGTGTCGGACAGTGTTTCTGGTCTATTCATAAAGTTGCCCAGTAATGTATAAGACAGTGTGTCTCTGCTATTCATAAGGTTTTCCCTGGCCAATTTTTGAGAAATAGATGGCCTCCTCCTTCTTCCTAGTCTGTCTTAGTCTGTGAGCTGCATTGAACCTATACACTATTTGTAACTCTGCTGGCATCTGAAACACCAATGGCACAGCTTCAAGCTTTGCAGCAATGTACAAGCCCCACAGGATGACAAAATGAGAGACAAGTTTGTCTCCCTTAGCTGATGGAAATCTCTGCATCCCCCCTTACTTAATTCCTTCTTGGAACTTGCCACTTTGTGGTCCCTGGCCACTCCCTCCCTTTCCTGGCTCTAGGGGGCTTGAGGTCTAGCCTTGCCTCTCTCCCCTTTACCTGGATATCCCGCTGCTCTGGAGGTTCCAGGCCTCTCCTCCTCCCTCCATTTCCTGGCTCTAGGGGGCTTGGGGCCTAGTCTTGCCTCCCCCCCTTTTTACCTGGATATCCTGCTGCTCCGCAGGTCCTGGGTGTCTCTTGCTCCCTCATTTTCCTGGCTCTAGGGGGCTTGGGGGCCTAGCCTTGCCTCCCACTCCTTTTTCCTTCATGTCCTGCTGTTCTGGAGGTCCCTGGCTTCTCCTGCTCCCTCTCTTTCCTGGCTCTATGGGGTTTTGGGCCTAGCCTTGCTTCCCATCCCTTTTTACCTGGATATCCTGCCACTCCAGAAAACTATTTAGCAAATGCTAAAACAATAGCAATGAAGGAGGTGATAACAAAATTCATAAAATAAGCTCAGCACAGAAAATGATACGGAACAAAAACCCAGCAACACCATAAATACACGCACACAAACACACACACACACACACAAATAACAAAATGACAGTAATACATTCATACTTGACTATAATTACCCTAAATGTAAATGGATTAAATATACTACTCAAGAGATGGAGAGTTGCAAACTAGATAAGAAAACATGACTCATCAACATGCCATTCAAAGAAACTCACCTTAGACACAAAAATAAAAATAGACTAAAAGTAAAAGGTTTGAAAAAAATATATCCAGCAAAAGGTAATCAAAAAAGGGCAGGAATAGCAATATTAATTTCTTATAAAATAGACTTTAAGACAAAAACCACCAAAAAAGACAGAAAATGACATTATATAATGATTAAAGGATCAATTGAACAAGAGGACATGACCATAATAAATATCTACATAGCCAAGGAAAGAGCCCCAATATACATAAATGAGACTTTAACAGAATTGAAAAGGCAAATAGATGATCCTAATATTAGGAGACTTTAATGAACACTTTCAATAAAAGATAGAACTGGAAAGATTCTCAACAAAGACACAGAAGAACCAAACAATACAATCAAACAGCTTGATCTTAGAGACATCTACAGAGCACTTCACCTGAAAACAACACAATACACATTTTTTTTCTAGCACACATGGGACATTCTCCAGGATAGACCCTATGTTAGGCCTCAAAGCAAGCATCAGTAAATTTAAAGACATTGAAATAGTGCAAAGCATCTTCTCAGATCACGATGCTATAAAATTAGAAATCAACAGTAGGAAGACCAATGGGAAAAGAGTAAATACATGGGAACTGAATAACACCCTCCTTAAAAATGACTGGATAATAGAAGAAATAAAAAATGAAATTAAAAAATTTCTTGAGTCCAACAGGAATGAAAACACAACATACTAAAATCTTTGGAACACAGCAAAAGCAATGATCAGAGGGCAATTTATAGCAATTGATACACACATCTGAAAAGAAAAAAAAAAGTCAAAATCAGTTTACCTCAACATCTCCAACAATTAGTAAAAGAACAGCAAAAAACAAAAAAAACAAAACAAAAAACCCTACAGTAACCAGAAGAAAAGAAATAATAAAGATTTGATTAGAAATAAATGAAACAGAAAATAGACAATAGAAAAAATCAACAAGACTAGAATTTGGTTCTTTGAAAAGATTAATGAAATTGATAAAAATGGCAAACTTAACAAAGGAAATGGAGGAGAAGATGCAAATAACATGAATAAGCAATGAAATGTGCAACATCACAACAGAATCAACAGAAATAAAAAGAATAATATTAGGATACTATGAAGAAGAACTGTACTCCAACAAATTTGGAAACCTAGAAGAAATGGACAGATTTTTAGAAACACACTACTTACCTGTACTAAGATAGACTGATGTAGAAAATATGAACTGACCTATAACAAAAGAAGAAATTGAACAGGTTGTAAAAAAAATTGCCAATTAAAAATAGTCCTTGCCCAATTGGTTTCATTGGAGAATTCTACCAATCATTCAGAGAAGATCTGACACAAATTCTACTCAAACAGTGCTAGAAAACAGAAAAGGATGGAATCCTCCCAAATTCATTTTTTGAAGCAAGCATAACTCTGATACCAAAACCAGGCAAAGATATCACTAGAATGGAAAACTACAGACCAATATCCCTCATGAATATAGATGACAAAATCTTCAACAAAATCCTTGCCAATAGACTCCAACAACATATCCAAAAAAAAATACACCATGACCAAGTGGGGTTCATACCAGGTATGCAAGGGTGGTTCAACATTAGAAAAACAACTGTGAAAGCATGAGATTGTTTCTATATAGCCACCACTCTGTATGTGATTATGTTTCTATATAGCCACCACTCTGTATGTGATTATGTTTCTATATA
>NW_006921668.1:834584-841881 GCF_000298275.1 Orycteropus afer afer | reverse complement strand
TATCAATAGATGCAGAAAAGGCGTTTGATAAAATCCAACAGCCATTTCTGATTTAAAAAAAGCTCTCAGAAAAATAGAAATAGAAGGGAAATTCCTCAACATAATAAAAGCCATATATGCAAAACCCAAAGCCAACATTATTCTCAATTGAGATAGACTGAAAGCGTCCTCCTTGCAAATGGAACCAGACAAGGATGCCCTGTATCACAACTTCTCTTCAACATTGTATTGGAAGTCCTAGCCAGGGCAATAAGGCAAGAATGATTTTGGGAAATCAAAGACATCCAAGTTGTTAAGTCAGAAGTAAAATTATTCCTATTTGCAGATTATAGGATCCTATATGTAAGTGCTCTGGTGGCATAATGCCTAAGGCATTTGACTACTAAACAGATGAATGGCAGTTCAAACCTACCAGCCACTCCATATAAGGAAGACTGGGCAATCTACTTCTGTAAATATTTACTGCCTCAGAAACTAAAGGGGGTCATGATGAGTTGGAATCAATTCAATGGTTGTCTATATCTGTCTGTCTGTCTATCTATCTATCTATCTATATCACACTGCTGTTGAGGATACAGACCCAAAACACATCCCTGAGGAAGATGCAGCATTGGATCTCTCTGAGAAGGAATTAAAAAGAATTAGATTTAGGTACCTTCAATGAATTGTGAGACAGATCAAGGAAAACACTGACAAAACTGAGGAAAACACAGAGACAACACTAGAACAATTTGAAAAGACAATACAAGAACAAAATGACAAAATAAAAAATTAGAAATGATACAAAATCTACAGACAGAAATCCAAAAGATTAATAGTAAATTTTCAGAAATAGATAACACATTGAATGGGCAAAGGAGTAGAATTGAATTAGTGGAAGACAGAATTAGTGAGATTGAAGGCAAATACCTCAATACTTCTTTGGAAAGGGATCAATAAGAAAAAAGATCAAAACAAAATGAAGAAAGCCTAAGGTTTGTGTGGGATACCATCAAAAAGAATAACTTTCGTGTAATCAGAATTCCAGAATAGGAAGAGACAAATAAAACCATAGAGAAAATTGTTGAAGCTTTGTTGGAAGAGAATTTTCCTACTATGATGAAAGAGAAGAATATTCATTCAAGAAGTTCAAAGAACCCCAAACAGGATAGACCCCAAAAGAAAATCACCAAGACATATCATCCTTAAACTCACCAAAACCAAAGACAAAGACCAACCTTAGAAGAGATGCTGAAGGGAGTCCTTTGGACAGAGAACAAGTGACAGGAAACTATAACTGACCATTAACACACATGATGATATAACCCAGAAACCAACCCAGTTATAGAAGTATCCAAAATAAATAAGCCTGTAAGACTGTAAACAAGGAACCATCAACTGACAAATGAGGACAACTATAAACAAAAAAAAAAAAAGAGGGAAGAACTGTGTAGTTATAGAACTTCTAAATTGTAGGGAAGGCAAGACAACTTTAAGATAGAAGGGACTGTTCTAAACTTGGGAAGAAGACTTAAATCACAGGGTAACCTCAAAGAAAAATGATGTGATAAACCTTCACATCAAAATGAAAAAGGGAACCAGCACAAATATTTAGCAAATACTTAAACAATAGCAACAAAGGAAGTGATAACACAATTCATAAATAAAATGAGCTCAGCACAGAAAATTGTATGGAACAAAGAAATTAACAACACACAAAAGCGCATAACAAAATGACAGCAATAAATTTGTACTTGTCATTAATTACATATCTGGAAAGGGACTTATCTCTAAGATTTATAGAAAACTCCAATGCCTCACCAGCAAAGGGATTAACAATGCAGTTGAAAAATAGGCAGGAGACATGAATAGACACTTCACCAAGGAGGATATTCAGGCAGCCAGCAAATGCATGAAGAGATGCTCACTATCACTGGTGATCAGAGAGATGTAAATCAAAACAACAGTGAGATACTATCTCACCCCAGCACTGATGGCAAGGTTTAATGAGAGAGAAAATAACAAATGCTGGTGGGGATGTAGATAGATTGGGACTCTCATATGCCACTGGTGGGACTATGAAGTGATACAACCACTGTGGAAAGCAGTATGGTGATTCCTTAGACAGCTGGAATTGGAGATACCATTTGACTCAGAAATCTCATTACTAGGGATATATCCTAGCGAGGTGAGAGCCAGGACAGGAACAGATATATGCACACCCATGTTCATCGCAGCACTATTTACAATAGCAAAAAAGATGGAAACAACCTACATGTGCATCAACAGAAGAATGGATATGCAAACTATGGTACATACATAATGGAATACTACGCAACACTAAAGAATAATATTGTTGTTGTTGTTGTTATGTGCCATCAAGTTGGACCCAACTCATAGTGACCCCTCAGAGTCAGCAAAACACTGCATAACATGGATGAACTTGGAGGACATTATGCTGGGTGAAATAAGTCAATCACAGATGGACAAATATAGTATAAGTTCATTGTTGTGGAGGGTCAAGGAAAGGTTTATATATGGAAGGAAACTTTCTTTTTTGGTTGTTAGGGGTATGAGGGGAGGAGAAAGGAGGGAATACTGCAAAAAAAAAAAAAAATACCACATTGACCCCTGTCACTTTAGTTTTGTATATTTCACTGTACATAAATTATATTTCAATAAAATGCATTAAAAAAATAGGCAGAAGATATGAACAGACACTTCACCAAAGAAGATATTCAGACAGCCATGAAGAAATGTTCGTGGGCCGACTTCCAGTCACACAGCCCTGGGCATAGCTAAAATGGCCAAGGAGAGACTTGCAACAGAGAAAGACCTGGTGATATGTTCCCATAAAGATTACAGCATAGGAAACCCTATGGAGCACCTCTATCCCATGGGGTTGCTATGAGTTGAAAATCGACTCGATAGCACTCAACAATAATATTAGATCTCAGCTTCCTGCATCTGTTGCATCTCAAAAACCTCGGCTGAAAAAAGATTCAGAGTTTCCTGTTCTGGAGAAATGGAACTAGTTGATACATCTCTACTATATCCGGAAGGATTATGAATCATGCAAGGCTGTTAGCAAAGAACAGCTTCAGGAGATTCAGGAGTTGTATGAATATGCCATCTCTGTCCAAGTGTTTTTCAGAATGGATTCTTAGGGTCCCTGCCTTATGCAGTGATTTCAGGGCCTTCTAAAGGTGTTTTTGGGAGGGTTCCTTATAGTCAAGCTAAAAGACATGAGAAAAAGCTTGAGGATTTTTGTAAGCATTGTTATTTTGCCTGGAAGGACATATCCAAGAATCTCTAGAACTCTTCCAGACGTGTGCTTTTCTCAGCCCTCAGTGTACTGACAACCTCAAGAAGGTGGGTAGATCATTTATTTTGGGAAAATATAAAGCTGCCAAAGAAGTATATAACGAAGCAGCTAATCTTAACCAGAAAGATCAGGAGATCTGCCACAACTTAGGAGTCTGTTACATGTACCTGATGCAGTTCAACAAGGCACAGGAGCAGTTGCACAATGCCCTACAGCTCAATAGGCATGATCTGACTTACACAATACTGGGGAAGATCCACTTCCTGGAGGGAGACTTGGACAAGGCCATCGAAATCTACAAGAAAGCAGTGGAGTTTTCACAAGAAATCACAGAACATCTTACAGCTTTAGGATTACTCCACTTACAGCTCCACATTTACCAGAAGGCATTTGAACACCTTGGAAATGTACTGACTTATGACGCTACCTAATACAGGGCCATCTTGGCAGCAGGCGGCATGATGCAGACCCATGGGGACTTTGATGTTGCCCTCACCAAATACAGAGTCGTAGCTTGTGCTGTGCCAGAGTCTCCTACTCTGCAATAACATCGGAATGTGTTTCTTTGGCAAGAAGAAATACGTGGCAGTTAGCAGCTGCCTTAAATGAGCCAGCTACTTGGCACCCTTCGACTGGAAGATTCTATATAATTTGGGGGTTGTGTACTGGTCCATGCAGCAGTATGTATCAGCTTTCCATTTCTATAGTGAGGCCATCAACTTTCAGCAAAAGATGGGGGCCTCTACATGCTCTTGGCTGTGGCTCTGACCAATCTGGAAGATGCAGAGAATGCCAAGAGAGCCTATGCAGAAGCAGTCCACCTGGATAAGTATAACCCTTTACTGAACTTAACTATGCTGTGTTGCTCTGCAACCAGATAGAGAAGAAGGGCACCCTGGCCCAGTACCAGGAAATGGAGAGGAAAGTCAACCTACTCAAGCACAACAGCCCTCTGGAATTTGACTGTAAGATGGTGGAGATGGCCCAGAAGTTGGGAGCAGCTCTCCAGGTTGGGGAGGCACGGGTTTGGACTAAACTAGTTAAAGACTCCAAATCAAAGCACTGGACTTGTTCAACCAGCCAGCTAGCCAGTTTCCAGCAGCCTCTAAGCTCTAATCAACCTCTAGGACAGGCAGTGTCTTCAGCATCTGCATACATGAAGCTCGGCACAGGTGCTGGAGGAACATCCCCACTCACCAAGCCACCACCTCTTCCTTTGGAGCCACAGACCACTATGACAGCAAGTCCAGCTGACACTGCTCTTTCAACTGAAGCATCAGAACAAATAAGAGAAAAGTAGGAGTAGGATGACCCCAGAGTAAGGGTTTTTTTGGTCAGATGTACTAGATTAGGTAAAGTCACATGGCACAGGCAGAGAGTAGAGGCCAGCACTATTTCCTGGCACCACAGGATCAAAACAGGATGTAGGGTGTGCTATGGAGAGCAGGAAAAGCCTGTAGAGGAGCCTGAGGTCTGTGCAGCACTTCTGCAAGCCTTGTCTGGCAGGGACTAGGGAGAAGAAAGCACGGGAAGATTCTTTAAGCCTGGGAGCAAGGCTGGTGGTTCTGTATGTGTACAGAGTTACCAGACGCAGCAGGGCACATGAAGCTGTTTGATGTCGAAAGGACAGTTAATCTCCTGGATGAATGACCACTTCCTGTGTGCAAGGAGAGGCTGAGCCTGACCTCTGTTCAGTAGTCCTGGGATGACAAAGTCTTGGCTAAGCTATGTTAGCCACTAACATAAATACAAATCTTGGATTGATAATCCAGCTTTAATAGTCTGAATTTAAAAGGAAAAAAAAAAAAAAAAAGATGAGAAACAGCTCTATAAATTGAGGCCCAGCCTGGTGAGTATCCCAGCTGCATGTGCTTGAAAGGAATTCAGAAATCCCTAGATTCTGTTCTTGAGAGGGGTCAGAGGCTAGAGCCAGATCATATCAGCTGATAAGAAGTAGGAACCAAGGGCTGGACTGCTATCAGCATCAGAGATTTTAAAAAATAAAACTTCTTAGCTGAGGAATGTTACCTAAGACAATCAATGAAACCACTGACCAGATGCTCTCAATAAATTATCTGTATGTCATTTTAAAAATAAAGACTATGTATCTTCAAACATTGTTTTCCAGGCAAAAAGATAAGAAATCACAATGAGAACTTGATTTTTATTTTTGCAGTGTTTCCTCCCCTCCCCTACCATCACTGGTAACCAACAGTTTCCTTCCACATATGAACCTTTCCTTGACTTTTACAATAATGGACTAATACAATATTTGCCCTTTTATGATTGACTTATTTCACTCAGCATATAATGTCCTCCAAGTTCATCGACTTTATGCAATGTTTTGCAGATTCTACATTATTCTTTAGTGCTGCATAGTATTCCATTGTGTGTATGTACTATAGTTTGGTTATCCATTCTTCTGTTGATGGGCACCTATGTTGTTTCCACCTTTTGACTATTGTAAATAGTGCTGTGATGAACATGGGTGTGCATATGTCTGTTGTTGTCATGGCTTACACTTCTTTAGAATATATATCTAGTAATGGAATGGTTGGATCAAATGATATTTCTAATTCCAGCTTTTTAAGGAATCACCATACTGCTTTCTACAGTGGTTGTACCAATTTACAGTCCCACCAGCCATGTAGGAGAGTCCCAATCTCTCTGCATCCTCGCCAGCATTTGTTATTTTCTGTCTTTTGAACTTTGCCACTAGTGTTGGGGCAAGATGGTATTTCATTGTTGTTTTGATTTGCATTTCTCTCTAATGGGTAATGATCATGAATATTTCTTCATGTGTTTGTCAGCCACCTGAATATCGTATGGTGAAGTGTCTATTCATGTCTTCTGCCCATTTATAATTGCATTGTTTGTCTTTTTGTTGTTGAGGTGTTGGAGTTTTCTATAAATTTTAGAGATAATTTCCTTGTCAGATATGTTATTCCCAAATATTTTTCCCCAATCTGTAGGTTCTCTTTTTACTCTTTTGGAGAAGTCTTTTGAAGCACATAAAAATTTAATTTTTAGAAGGTCCCATTCATCTAGTTTCTTTCTGCTGTTTGTGCATTTTGGGTTATGCTTGACAGTCTATTTATGCTATAAAATGTTGTTGTTGTTATGTGCCATCGAGTTGGCCCTGATTCATAGCGACCCTTCCTTGGGTTTCTGAGGCGATATCACTATGGGAGTAGATTGCCCAACCTTCCTTCCGAGGAGTGGCTGGTGGGTTTGAACCGTCAGTCTTCTGGTTAGCAGTCAAGTGCCTTAGGCACTATGCTACCAGAACTCCCATGCTATAAATTAGGACCCCCGAATTTGTTCCTAGTTATTCCTTGAGACAGTTTATAATTTTAGGTTTCATATTTAAGTCTTTGATCAATCAAGTTAGTTTTTGTGTATGATGTGAAGTACAGATCATGTTTCATTTTTCTGCAAATGAATATCCAGTTCTGCCAGGACCATTTGTTAAAGAGACCATCTCTTCCCTATATAATGGATTTCAGCCCTTTGTCAAAAATCAGCTGACTGTAAGTCAATGGATCTATTTCTGGTTCTCAATTCTATTCCACTGGTCTATGTGTCTGTCATTGTACCAATACCAGGCAGTTTTGACTACTGTGGTTGTATAGTAGGTTTTGAGATCTGGGAGTGTGAGACCTCCTACTTTGTTCTTCTTCAATAGGGCTTTGCTTATCTGAGATCTCTTTCATTTCCATATAAAATCAGTGATTCATTTTTCCATATCCTTAAAGAATGTTTATGGGATATGGATTGGGATTGCAAATGTGTAGATTGCTTTGGGTAGGATTGACAATTTCACAGTGTTCGATCTTCCTATCCATGAGCATGGTATGTTCTTCCATTTATGTAGATCTGTTATGGTTTCTTTTTCTTTTTTCTCTTTTTTTAAATGCATTTTATTGAAATATAATTTATGTACAATCAAATACACAAAACTAAAGTGACATGGGTTAATGCATTTTTTTTTTT
>NW_006921668.1:793206-800458 GCF_000298275.1 Orycteropus afer afer | reverse complement strand
TATGGTACATACACACAATGGAGTATTATGAAACCCTAAAGAATAATGTAGAATCTGCAAAACACTGCATAATGTGGATGAACTTGGAGGACATTATGCTGAGTGAAATAAGTCAATCACAAAAGGACAAATACTCCATTAGTCCGTTATTGTAAAAGTCAAGGCAATGCTTATCTATGGAAGGACATTTTCTTTGTTGGTTACCAGGGGTGGGAGGGGAGGGTAGAGAATACAATTAGATAGAGATAAGTTTTGATTTGGGTGAAGAGAAAGGCAATGTACCAAATGTGAGTGATTAATATAATGGCTTTGAGGAAGAGAAAGACATAGAGAGGTACGTGGGAAGTACAGACAACAAAGATGAACCCTTTTGCACATATAGTACGATGTGGTCTGAAGGCAAACGTGGGTATATGGCTGGATAGATGGGTGGACAGACTGAACTATTAGCTATGTCTGTGAAGTGGGGAGTGCACCCAAGAACATGTACAGGGTTGGCAGACAGTGGTCCTATAACTTTATGTGTATGATCTGAATTCCCAGGTGTATAGTGGAACTGACAAAGGACAAGGTCGTAGTCAATGCTCAGTCACAGCCAGCTACCCAGAGAGACAGAGTAGTTGAACCTGTGGGCTCGGGACCATAGTCGCAGAGGACATCAAGCTCAATTGGCATAACATACTACACAAAACATTGTTCCACCTCCTACGGTGGTGAGTAGCGACTGGGATCTTAAAAGCTAGCAAACTGCCATCTAGATGCAATGATGGGTCTCTCCTTGTCAAGAGCAAAGAAGAAAGAAGAAAACCAAAATTAATGGAAACAATCAGTCCTAGCGACTGGTACACCATCCGATCTACAGCCTATACGATTATGAGACCAGAATAACTAGATGGTGCCCGGCTACTACTGCCAAACACTTGGAAGAGGATCTATGTAGGCGATCCTGACTAGATAGGGAGAACAATGTGGAACAAAACTCAAAATCATTGGGAAAAAAAAGGGGTGAGGGTACCCAGGTTTGCTGGCCTGATGGATCCTGGTGGAACCACTGAGACTATTGCCCCTAGCTGCCCTTTTGGTCTGGAATTGAATGCACACCTGTGGTTTCCAGCCAAACAATGGACAGGCATATGAGTTGAACATTTACCTGAGGTAGATACACTCCTTGGAGAGAACAAGTGTGGGAGAAAGAAGAGCTGCTTATGCACAGGGATACAGCTCAGGGGGCAAGAATGCATGGAGGGATGGACACAGGGAAGAGGTAACTGTTGGGAGGAAGTGGGAGGGAAGATGTGGCATTGTGGTAAATTGTTGTCAATGTCATGAGACAAAGTGTATGTGAACTGCTGTATGGAAAGTGAATTTGCTCTGTAAATTTTCACCCAAATCACAATAATAAATAAATAAATATCAATTGTAAAAACAAAAATAATTTACCATCATCTCTATACAAAACTCATCTTTGAGGAAACCAAAAACCTCATAACGTAATGATGCAGGGTTACCTCCCTGATATCCAGTATCCCAACATCCCTTGTACATAGGCCACTGCACATGCCTACTCTGCCAATCAGATGCATAGCACCAGACTTTGAATCACAAGCTAATGACATGAATAGCTATTACAATCCCAGGAGAAAATTACTATTTCAGAATTTTTATAATTTTCAAAATGCCATAATTAAAGTATTAATATTTTGTAATTAAAAGTGTTCATATCCAAATACTTAAAAACACAGTGGAACTAAATATCTTATATAAGAATATATAATCACTTTAAAACATCAAATAAAGCATTTGTTGTTGTTGTTAGGTGCCATCCAGTTTGCTTCAACTCATCGTGACCCTGTGTACAACAGAATGAAACACTACCCAGTCGTGTGCCAGTCTCACAATCCTAGCTATACCCATGCCCGTCATTACAGCCACTGTGTCAATCCATCTTGTTGAGGGCCTTCCCCTCTTTTGTTAATCCTCCACTTTACTAAGCATGATATCCTTCTTCAGGGAATGGTCCCCTGTGACAATATGACCAAAGCAGGTAAAACAAAATCTGGCTCATTTTCACTTTCAAGGAGCATTCTGGCAGCACTTCTTCCAGGACAGATCTGTTAGTTCTTCTGGCAGTCCATGGTGCTTTCAGTATTTTTTTTGCCAACACCACAACTCAAAAGCATCAACTCTTCTTTGGCCTTCCTTATTCATTGTCCAGCTTTCACATGTATATGAGGCAGTTGAAAATACCATGGCTTGGGTCAGGTCCACCTTGTCTTCAAAGAGACATCTTTGCTCTTCAGCACTTTAAAGAGGTCTTTTGCAGCAGTTTTGCCCAGTGCAATAGGTTGTCTGATTTCTTGACTGCTGCTTCCATTGATGTTGCTTGTGAAAACATGAAGTAATATGAAATCTTTGACAATTTCAATCTTTTCTGCATTTATCGTGATGCTGCTTATTGTCCAGTTGTGAGGATTTTTGTTTTCTTTACATTGAGGTGTAATTCATACTGCAGACTGTAGTCTTTTATCTTCATCAGTAAGTGCTTCAAGTTATCTTCACTTTCAGCAAGTACGGTTATAAAAATATGAACATTGTTGTTGTTATTTGCCCTCAAGTTGGACCCGACTCATAGTGACCCCTCCTTGGGTATCACTACGGAAGTAGATTGCCCACCCTTCCTTCTGAGGAGTGGCTGGTGGGTTTGAACTGCCAGCCTTCTGGTTAGCAGTTAAATGCCTTAGACACTATGCTACCAGAGCTCCCATATGAACATTGGACATATCTTATTAACAAAATTTAAAGATATGATTAATGTGGTAGTGTTGTGTCAACTTAGCTGGGCCTGTGGCTGGGCAGCTGGATAGAGTATTTTCCATTATGAGACTGGTAATCAACTCCATGGTGAGATCTACTGTGAGCAGCTGAGTAGCTGCCTTAAGGATATGATTTGCTTCTAGTATGTAAGAAGCATTGAGAAAAGTCTCTGCAGCTTTTGGCACACTTGAATCCTGTATGTAGCCAAGTCGAGTCATCATCGATCAGCAGCCTGCCATGTTGTCTGATCTTGGGACTGTTAATGGACTTGAATTAGTGGCCTGCTGTGTGGTTTGATAATTTTGGGACTGTGTCATTTTACTTGTCTACCTTAGGTTTGTCAGCCTCAGCAGTCAGCAGCTACCTGAGTGAAGCGACACCTCCAACTCCAGTGGGCTGGGAGCAAGAGGTAGAGCTGGGCCCAAGGTTGAGGGACTTTCACCCAGCTCCTAGAACTGGCACTTTGAACTCAGACTTCTGGCTTCCTAAACTGTAATATTTTCCTGTTTGTTAAAGTCATCTCCCCCTGTGGTATTTTCTGTTAGAGCAGCACTGGAGGCAACCAAAACAATTAATAAATGTCAGTTAAAGTAAACTACATGCTATATGAAGGTGCTGTGGTTAAGGCATTGGGCTGTTAATCAAAAGGTTGATGGTTCAAACCCACTAGTCACTCCATGGGAGAAAGACAAGGCATTCTGCTTCTGTAAAGATTTACAGCTTTGAAAACCCTATGGGGGTCGCTATGAGTTGGAATCAACTTGATGGCAGTGGATTTGCTTTGTTTGTTTGTTTGTTTATATGGAACAAACAGTACAGCTCCTTCATGTCTCTTTACCTAGTTTAATCTGGGAAGTTCCTCAGTATTTCTTTGTCTCTTATGATATTGAAACTTTTTAAGTATTGTTGTTGTTGTTATGTGCTGTCGAGTTGGACCCGACTCATAGTGACCCCTCCTTGGGTTTCCGAGGCAGTACCACTATGGAAGTAGATTGCCCCATCTTCCTTCCGAGGAGTGGCTGGTGGGTTTGAACCGCCAGCCTTCTGGTTAGCAGTCAAGTGCCTTAGGCACTATGCTACCAGAGCTCCTAAAAAAAATATGGAACACTTCACGAATTTGCATGTCAGTTATTTTGTAGAACGTTTTTCAACTTAGGTTTGTCTGATGTCTACTCATAATTCAGTTTTGTGTTTTCGGCAGGAATGTTACAGAGGTGACATTGTGTTCTTCTCAGGGTCTCATATCAAGAGGTATATTAGGAGACACTTTTGTAATGCTTCCTTTTATTTACAGGCAACCTCAGAGATATACACAATAAAGTGAAAATCGCTATAAAGAAAGTCACAAGACTTTTTTGGTTTCCCAGTGCATATGAAAGTTACATTTACAGTATACTGTAGTCTAATAAGTATGCAATAGCATTGTGAAAAAAAATGGAAATATTATGATAATTACAGAAAGGGGGTACAGAGACAGGAAGTGAGCACATGCTGTTGGAAACAGCGCAATAGACTTGCTTGTCGCAGGGTTGCCACAACATTCAATTTGTAAAAAACATAATATCTGTGAAGTGCAATAATGCAAAGCACAATAAAACAAAGTACACCTGTATTTGTCTTTTAAAGGGGGACCAGGGACATCAGTCTTTCTGATACTGCAGACAACTTTGTATTCATAAAATACTTGTTTTTTATTTAAAGAAAGTATTTTTAGTGTATCTTGGTCCTTTTCTATTTTATCATGTGTAATTGAGTATTTTGATACAGAGTTACTGGAATCGTTGTTAGTATTGTCATGCTAGTATTCTATTTGTTCAGTCTCTGGATTAGAGCTAGAATTGTTTTTTTTTTTGCAATGGAAACTTTATCAATTGTCATTGTCATTCTCCTCTTGAGTATTAGTAGAGTCTAGGAGACCATTTTCCAAACAAATATGCCTTTGATCAATTTAAAACGTTAATGTAACATAATAATCTTTGAGTGGAAAATTATTTTGTTCAAAAGTCTTTCATCATGCACTAAATAATTAAGGCATTTTCTTGATCTCAAGACATAAATCATTTATATATAAGGTTATGAAAATGGTTCCAAAATATCACCTTTTAAAGGATACCCTATGAGCTTCATGGTCTTTGTCAGGTCTCCTCTATTATCCAGTTCACACTAGCTATGCTGCAAATCAAACCTGTTGCTGTTGAGTTGATTCTGATTCACAACAACCCCATAGAACAGAGTAGAACTGTCCCACATATTTTCCAAGGCTGTAAATCTTTATGGGAGCAAACTCCCACATCTTTTTCCCATGGAGCAGCTGATGGCTTTGAACTACTGACCTTTAGGTTAGCAGCCAAGTGGTTATTCAGCAGTTAAAAACAACTCCCAATTCTCAGTGATTTACAAAGAAGGCTTAAAGATGTCCTTTTAGCTTAATTAAAAGTTAAGCTCTGGCTCTTCTCCATGTTATTTTCATTTCAGGACTCATGATGTAAGAGCAGCTGCTATTATGGAAATGCAGTTCTTGTTAGTTATCATGAAGTCGGCTCTGACTCTTGATGACCTTATGTATAATAGAACAAAAAAGTTGCTAGGTCATGATCGTTAGTACATTGGAATTCATTGTGGTGTCAATCCAACTCATTAAGAGTTTCCTTCATTTTTGCTGACTCTCCACTTAATGAAACATGATGTCCTTTTCTAGCCATTTTTTGTCCTGATGACACACATCCAAAGTAAGCTATCTGATAACAAGTTATAAATTGCTTTTCTGATTTAAGGGCCAGTTTATTTCTGTTGCTAGTATAATAAGAGATGAAGCCTGGAAGTCTCTTTTGTCTGTAATTAACGGTATAGAAACAATATGCGGAGACTAAGAGGAGGAGTGTGACTGCATTGGACTTGTAATGAGTTATAAAAGGTTTGAATTGCTGCTTGGGAGAATGGAAAAATCACTAATGGGGTATGTTCAGAAAGACTGACAAACAGCCATAAATGTACTACTGAGCCTGGCAATCATACATTTGATGTGGAAACTGAGTAATTACGTATCCTTAAAAATTTAGCCCAATAGACTGTTAATGTGCAATGTCATATTACACTGTTCTACTACCAAGGAAAAATGTATAGATCTGCAGATTTGGTTCAATCTTCAGTGATCACTGAGAACACTCAATCACTATTAGAAATGACTTTATGGTGGATAGCATCTGGGGTCTTAAAAGCTTGTGAGCATCCATCTAAGATACAATTATTGGTCTCTTCCTTTATTGGGCAAAGAAGAGTAAAGGAAACCAAAGATTCAAGAAAGAAATTTGTCCACAGGATTAATGGCCCACTTGACCCCCAGCCTGTTCTACCCTGAGCCCAGAAAAACTAGATGATGCCCAGCTACCACTACCAACCATTCTGAGCAGGAACAAATAGAAGGTGCCAGTTAGAATGGGAGAAAAAATGGAAAACAAAACTCAAATTAATTGAGGGGAACCCCACAGTCTTACTGAACAGATAGAGACTAGAGGAACCCCCAAACCTGGAACTGAAGCCACTCCTGGAGGTCATCTTTCAGCCAAATAACAGATTGGCCTACAAAATAAACAATAACAACCATGAGTGATGTGATCACTTAAACATTAACTATATAAGACCAAATGGTTAACAGTTACTCAAAAGCAAAGATGAGAAGGCAAGGAGGGTCAGGCAAACTGGATAGATGGAAATGGGGCACCATCTAATTCTTCTGGGTCTCATAGTCGTATAGGCTTTGGATCACATGGTGTACCAGTTGCTAGGACTATTTGTTTCCATGAATCTTTGGTTTTCTCCATCCTTCTTTGCTCTGCACATGGAGAGACCCATTGTTGTATCGAGATGGCTGCTTGCAAGATTTTATTTATTTATTTATTTTAAGAGCTTGTTTTACATTCAACGTAACATGTACATTTAGTTTCATTCCCCATTAGCTATGTCCAACCCTAACCCAGGCTCCTCCCCTCCCTACCCTGTAATCCTCCTCCGTGCCCCTCATATTTATGTACTCCTGTTTGTCCTGCATTTCCTCAGTTTGAATGTTGGTCCTTTGGTGTCCCATGGTCTATTGCTCTAAGGGATGTATTCCCATAAAGTATGTGGGTGCATCATCCTGGGTTGAGTGGTCTGCATGTACATCTTGTTAACTATTGGGCTGAGAGCCCGTCCCTGGGGGTGAATTTTATTCTAGGCGCAGAATGTATTCCAGGGCCATAGTACTGGGAGTCTCACCAGATTTCATCTGACCAGTAATTCTGGTCATTATTGAGTTTTTTTATTTTGTTCCATGTTTTCCCTCCCATTCTATTCAGCATCTCCAGAATTTGATCCTTTCCTGAGTAGTTGGCATTCGTAGCCAGGCACCATCTAGCTCTGGTCTCGAGGGCCATCATATCCTAGGGCTTTTTTTTTTTTT
>NW_006921668.1:787026-788710 GCF_000298275.1 Orycteropus afer afer | reverse complement strand
ATTTGCCATAATGGTTGTACTATTTTACAATCCCACCAGCAGTGCACAAGAGTTCCAATCTCTCCACAATCTCACCAGCATTTGTTACTTTCTGACCTGTTGAACTTTACTATTATTGCTGGGGTGAGATGATATCTCATTGTTGTTTTGATTTGCATCTCTCTAATGATTAATGATCGTGAGCCTTTTCTCATGTGTTTGTTGGCTGCCTGTATATCTTCTTTGGTGAAGTGTCTGTTCAAGTCTTTTGCCCATTTGTGAATTGGGTTTTTTGTCTTTATGGTGTTGAGGTGTTAAAGTTTTCTATAGATTTTGGAGATAAGTCCTTTATCAGATATGTCAGAGGCAAATATTTTCTCCCAATCTGTAGAAAGGTCCCAGTCATCTAGCTTCTTTTCTATCTCCTGCACAATATGGCTTATGCTTGACAGTCTATTTATGCTGTAATTGGGCTCCCAGATTTGCCCCTATTTTATCTTTGATGAATTTTAGTTTTGGGTTTTACATTTAAGTCTTTGATCCAGCTTGAGTTTGTTTTTGTGTATGGGGAGAGGTATGGGTCTTGTTTCATTTTTCTACAGGTGGGTATCCAGTTTTGCCAGGACCATTTGTTAAAGAGGCTGTCTCTTCCCCATTTGATGGGTTTTGGGCCTTTGTCAAAGATTAGTTGTCCATAGATAGGTGGGTCTATATCTGGACTTTCAATTCTGTTCCATTGGTGTATCTGTCTATCTTGTACCAATACCATGCTGTTTTGACTACTGTGGCCATATAGTAGTTCTTAAGATCTGGGAGTGTGAGACCTCCCACTTTGTTTTTCTTCTTGAGAAGTGCTCTGCTTATTCAAGGTCTCTTTCCTTTCCATATGAAATTATGAAATTAGTAATTAGTTTTTCCATGTCCTTAAAAAATTTTGTTGAAATCTGGATCGGGATTGCATTAAATGTATAGATTGCTTTAGGTAGTATTGACATTTTCACAATGTTTAGTCTACCTATCCATGAACAAGGCAGTTTCTTCCATTTATGTAGTGCCCTTGTTGTCTCTTGTAGCAGTGTTTTATAGTTTTCTCTGAATAGGTCTTTTGTGTCTCTGGTGAGGTTTATTCTTAGATATTTTATCTTTTTCGTAGCTATAATAAATGGTATTGTTTCCCTTATTCTTTATCAGAGGACTCTGCTGGTGTAGAGAAATCCAACTAATTTTTGTATGTTGGCTTTGTTTCCTGCCACTTTGCTGAACCTCTCTATTAGTTCTAGTAGTTTTTTTAATTGAGTCCCTTGGGTTTTCTATGAACAGGATCATATCATCCACAAATAGAGATAGTTTTAGCTTCTCTTTGCCAATTTGTATGCCTTTTATCTCTCTTTCTTGCCTTATTGCCCTGGTTAGGACTTCCAATACAATGTTAAATAGAAGTGGTGATAGAGGGCATCCCTGTCTGGTTCCTTTTCATAAGGGGAATGACTTGAGTCTTTCTCCATTAATAAGGATGTTACCCATTGGCTTTGCATATATACCCTTTATTATGTTGAGGAATTTCCCTTCTATCCCTATTTTGATGAGAGTTCTAAACAGGAATGGATGTTGGATTTTATCAAATGCCTTTTCTGCATCAATTGATATAATCATATGGTCCTTTTCCTTTGTTTTGTTTATGTGGTGGATTACATTGATTGATGTT
>NW_006921668.1:781109-786926 GCF_000298275.1 Orycteropus afer afer | reverse complement strand
TGGTGTTGAACCACCCTTGTAAACCTGGTATGAATCCCACTTGGTCCAGGTCTATTATTATTATTATGTTTTTTGATATGTTGTTGGATTCTGTTGGCCAGGATTTTGTTAAAGATTTTTGCATCTATGTTCATGAGTGATATTGGTCTGTAGTTTTCCTTTCTAGTGGTGTCTTTTCCTGGTTTTGGTATTAGTGTTATGCTTGCTTCATAAAATGAATTTGGGAGTTTTCCATCTTTTCCTATGTTCTGGAATAGCTTGAGAGGCATAGGTGTCAACTCTTCTCTGAATATTTGACAGAATTCTCCAGTGAAGCCATCAGGACCAGGGCTTTTCTTTGTGAGAAGTTTTTTTTTTTTTTTTTTTATACCTGTTCAATTTCTTCCCTCGTTATGGGTCTGTTCAAGCTTTCTATCTCTTAGTGGGATAGCTTAGGTAGGTCCTGTGATTCTAGAAACTTGTCCTTCTCTTCTAGGTTCTCAAATCTATTGGTGTACAGTTTTTCATAATATTATGTCAGTATCTTTTTTATTTCAGTTGGTTCTGTTGTGATGACACCATTTTGTTCACAATTCTTGTGATTTGGATCTTCTCTTTCTTTTCTTTTGTTAGGTCTGCCAATGGTTTATCGATTTTATGAATCTTTTCAAAGAACCAGCTCTTTGTTTTGTTGATTTTCTCTATGTTTTTTTTTGTTTGTTTGTTTTCTGTTTCATTTATTTCTGCTCTGATCTTTATTATTTCCTTGCTTCTAGATACTGTAGGATTCTTTTGTTGTTCTATTTCTAGTTGTTAAAGTTGATGAGTTAGTGTGTTGATTTTGTTTCTTTCCTCTTTTTTGATGTATGCATTTATTGCTATAAACTGTCCTCTGAATACTGCTTTCTCTGTGTCCCATAGGTTTTGGTATGATGTATCTTCATTCTCATTTGTTTCTAGGAAATTTTTTTTTATTTCAGTTTTTATCTGTTCTGTTACCCAATAGTTTTTGAGCAGTGAGTTGTTCAACTTCCATATGTTTGATGCTTTTCCTTGCTCTTCCTGTAATTAATTTCTAGTTTTATAGAACTGTGGTCTGAGAAGATGCTTTGCAGTATTTCAATGCTTTTGAATTTATTGAGGCTTGTTTTATGTCCTAGCGTATGGTCTATTCTGGGGAAGGATCCATGTGCACTGGAGAAGAATGTGAATTGTGCTTTTGTTGGGTGAAATGCTCTGTATACATCTATGAGGTCGAGTTTTTGGTTGTACTGTTGAGTTCTTTTGTATCCTTGTTGAGGTTTTTCTAGTTGACCTGTACATCTTTGAAAGTGCTGTGTTAAAGTCTCCTACTATATTGTAGAGTTGTCTATTATCTCTTTTAATTCAGTTTATATTTGCTTCACGTATTTTGGAGCATTTTCATGGGTGCATAAATATTTATTATTATAATATCTTCTTTGTCAATTGATCCTTTCAGCATCATATAATGTCCTTCCTTATCTCTTATGATGCTTTTCACCTTAATGTCTATTTTATTAGCAATCAATATTGCTACTCCTGCTCTTTTTTGGTTTCCATTGGCTTGGTATATTTTTTGTCCATCCCTTAACTCTTAATTTGTTTTTATCTTTGTGTCTAAGATGGGTCTCTTGTAGGCAGCATATCGATGGGTCTTCTTTTCTTATCCAGTCTGCCACTCTCTTTCTCTTGATAGGTGCATTTAGTCCATTCACATTGAGTGTAATTAGTGATAGGTATGAATTGATTGCTGTCATTCTTTTTTTTTTTGGTCATGTTTTTTGTGTTTCTTTTGTCCATATACTTTTCTGTGCGGAGTTTGGTTTGTTGGCTAATGCTTTCTCCCTTTTCTTCTTTATAGTTGGTTTTGTGCTTATTAAACCCATATGTTTTCCTTCCTTCTGGATTTGCTTAGAAGGATTCTTACTTTTCTCTGTGGTTACTTTGGAGTATATTCTTGTCTCTACATTTTTTGAACAGTGTGTACTGTAAAGACATTGTCCTGGAATGTCTCTCAAATGGAAACTCTCCATTTGAAGGTCTGTACCTAGAAGTTTTATTCCCTCTGATAGGTAAGTTGCTGTTGTTGTGTGCTGATGGACTGCCTTGGTTTTTAAGGTACAATGTTTTATGGTCTTATTTTGAGTATCTATTTCTGATTTGGTTTCAGTGTTGATGGCATGTATCCTGGTTTTGTTGATCTTTGTTGTGGGTTTTCTATTGGAAGGACTTTAAGCATTTCTTGTAGGGTTGGTCTGGTTTTCACAAAATCCCTTAATTTCTGTTTGTAAGAGAATGCCTTGATTTTGCCCTCATACTTGATGGGTAATTTGGCTGGATAAAGGATTCTTGGTTGGAAGTTCTTTTCCTTCAGTGTTTTATATATGCCATCCCATTGCCTTCTTGCCTGCATGGTTTCTGCTGAGAAATCGGAGTTCAGCCTAACTGTTTGATTATTGTAAGTAATATTTCTTTTTTCCTGGGCAGCTCTCAAAATTTTTTCTTTGTCTTTGGTTTTGGATAGTTTGATTATAATATGCCTTAGTGTTTTTCCGTTGGGATCTATTTTGTGTGGGGTTCTGTGAGCTTCTCGGACAAATATCTTTTCTTCCTTCATGTAATGGGGAAATTTTCTGTTAGCAGGCCTTCCACAATTTTCTCAGTGATCTTTTTTGCCTCTTCTTGTTCTGGAATGCCAATGAGTCTTATGCTGCTTTTTCTCATGTCATTGCATAAAATTCTTAGGTTCTCTTCATTTCTCTTAAATCTTTGTTCTGATTTTTCTTCGTATAGGTTAGTGTCCAAGGAATTGTTTTCTAGTTGGGATATGTGTTCTTCATCCAGTTCTAACCTACTCTTTTGTGCTTCTACTGTGTTGTGTAATTCTGTCTTTTTGGTACTCATCTTCTGCATTTCAATACTCATCTTCTGCATTTCTAACTGCTGTTTTTGTTTGAGTTCTGATTGTGCATTAATCTTATTATTTTGCTCGTGAATGATTTTCCTAAGTTCTTCCAGGGCACTGTCTGTGTTCTCCTTGTTTCTGTTTGGGGTTTCTTTAGTCTCTTGTATAGCTCTATAAACATATCTTCTAAATTCCTTCTCAGATAATTTTATTGCTTCTTCTTCCATGTATAATGAGACCTTTGTTTGTTGTTTTGCTTCTAATGCCTTGTCCTGTTTTTTTTTGTTTGATTTAAGGTTGCCTGTTGTTTCCTAGACATTTTGAGGTTTTCTTTAACTATTGGTTATATGTTGATTTGTTTTGTGTTGGTTTTATGGTTTAATATTTTGAAAAGGTGAAGCTAGTGTATTTTATTTTATTTAGTTATTAACTCAGGTACCTGATTTTATCAGTAACTTTGGTTGGTTACTGATAACCAAACCGGTAACCAAACCAGCTGGATCACTCTGCAGTTTTCTTTGTGATGGTGGGATCACTGTGTGAAATGTGAATATGGGTTTCTGTTTGTCGTAAAGAGGGTTTAGAGTTTGAATTGGGAGGTTTTATGTTGGCTGAAGGTGGTTTCTTCTATTGGATGAGTGAAGTCATTGGAGGAGAAGGTGGGAGCAGGAAAAGGAAAGTTTGTTGTTGCTAGGGGTACTTTCTAGGGCTTTGGGCAGACTGCTACTGATGACATCGTACTGTTATTTACAGGCCAGCAGCTCAATTTCACAAAAGACCCCAGTTGTTAGGGTGTCACCACTTTCCGCCAGGCTCAGACACACAAAAACACCCTGCTCCCGAGGCCCCTCAGTGCCAAAAAGCTGATCCTGGCTCCGTGATACACCTCGGGTGTTTCTCTCTTCACCCTGCCTGCCTGTGGTGCTAACCCAACCTGCCCACACCACGATCAGCTTGGGAGATTGTCTGTGAGTCATCCCACCTGCAGCACCAAAGATGCACGTGGTTTCAGCTGTGCTGAAGTCCGGAGAGTGCCTGCTAGTAATCTGTGGTCCCAATATTAGTGATAAAGTCAAGCACAGACCTCTCAATGCTACTAAGCTGAACCAAGCCTATCTAGTGACCCACTGATGGGGGAGCAAGCCCACCCTTATGGGACACCAATGGACTTTCTGCTTGGGTTTCAGTGGTGCTGGACATGCCCATTTGCACCTAGCTGATCAAAGTTACTGATAAAATCAGGTGCTGAAGGTAGATCCTTGGGTTGATCACTGGTATGCTGGTGTGGTCGCTGGTATGCTGGTATCAAGTGTCTTCTTCTTTGACCCAGGGAGGTCTCAGATGGCCATTCTTACTTGCCGGTCACTCCCCCAGGGAAGTCTCTAATGGCCTTTCTCAGCTGCCTGTCTGCACTCCACAGGGTAGATCTTTTGTTTCTTCCCCTGTACCTTTCCTCTAATTCTACTCCTGTGAGTTTGGTGCACTCTGACACAGTGAGCTGTTCAGAGCACCAAAATCCCTAATTCAAATTGCTGTACCTATTTTTTTAAGCACTAAGATGCTAGAGAGAAATAGCATGGTGATTACTGACGAGACTCCATTTTGAATCCCTACTTGAAAGCTTTTAAGATCCCAGTCACTTCTCACCAAAGTAGGAGGTAGAACAATGTTTTGTTTAGTATGTTATGCCAATTGAGCTTGATGGCCCCTGTGAGTATGGTCCTGATCCCACAGATTCAACTACTTGCACCCTCTGGGTAACTGGCTGTGACCAAGAAGTGACTACAAACTTGTCCCTTGTCAGCTCTACTATACATCTGGGAATTCTTACAGAACATACAAATATACTTGTAGAACCATTGTCTGCCAACACTATACATGGTCTTGGTACACTCCCTGCTGCATAGACAAACCTAATGGTTCAGCCAGTCCACCAATCTATCCATCTATATACCTGTGTTTGCCTTCACTGACAATGCGGTACTGTATGTGCAAAAGGCTTCATCTTTGTTTTCTGCACCTCCCATGTACCTCTCTATGTCTTCCTCTTCCTCAGTACCACCATGTTGATCACTCACATTTGGTACATTGCCCTTCTCTTCACCCAAATCAATACTTATCTCTACCTATCTAACAGTGTTCCCTTCCCACCCCTGGTAACCAACAAAGAAAATGTCCTTCCATAGATAAACTTTCCTTGACTTTTACAATAACGGACTAATACAATATTTGTCCTTCTGTGATTGACTTATTTCACTTAGCATAATGTCCTCCAAGTTCATCCAAGTTATGTGGTGTTTTGAAGATTCTAGGTTATCTTTAGGGTTTCATAGTATTCCATCGTGTGCATGTACTGTAGTTGGGTTATCCATTCCTCAGCTGACGGACACCTAGGTTGTTTCCAACTTTTTGCTATTGTAAATAGTGCTGTGATGAACATGGGTATGCATATGTCTGTTTTGTCATGGCTCTCACTTCTTTAGGATATATACCTAGTAATAGAATGGCTGGGTCAAATGGTATTTCTAGTTCCAACTTTTTAAGGAATTGTCACACTGCCTTCCACAGTGGCTATACCACTTTATAGTCCCACCAACAGTGTATGAGAGTCCCAATCTCTCTGCATCCTCACCAGCATTTGTTATTTTCTGTCTTGTTGAACCTTACTGCTAGTGCTGGGGCAAGATGGTATCTCATTGTTTTGATTTGCATCTCTCTAATGGCTAATGATGTGAGCATTTTTCCATATGTTTGTTGGCCACCTGAATATCCACCTTGACTAAGTGTCTATTCATGTCTTCTGCCCACTTTTTAATTGGATTAGTTGTCTTTTTATTATTGAGGTGTTGGAGTTTTTTATAAATTCTAGAGATAAGTCCCTTGTCAGATATGTCATTACCAAATATTTTTTC
>NW_006921668.1:778453-779717 GCF_000298275.1 Orycteropus afer afer | reverse complement strand
CAGGAGGCAGGAGTGCAAGGACGGATGGTCACTGGGAAGAGGTAACTATCAGGAGGAAGTATGAGGGGAGATGTTGCATTGTGGTAAATTGTGGTCAATATCATGAGACAAAGTGTATGTGAACTGCTGTATGGAAAGTGAATTTGCTCTGTAAATTTTCACCCAAATCACACACAAAAAAAGTCCTTTGCTTGAGGACTTCTGGTAAGATGGAGGAATAGGCAGACAAGCAACACAGACACTCTTCAGAAAAGAAAAGAAAAAACAATTGACAGAGATACAGAAGATAATCCTGGAACCCTGAACTTTGAAAGGAACTATACAGAAGTGGATTAGGTACCAACTAGTGGAAAAACCTAAACAAAAACTGTGAGTACAGAGACGGTCAGAGCTGAGGACTGTCAGCTACTCTGACGAGACCAACAGCCTGAATATTTCCAAGTGGTGTTGGGACCTGAGAATTGACCTAAAGATTACTTCCTGTCATCAGGGGTGCAAGGACAACTTCTCTGGTGGCCTATGACTAGGAAGGGAAACAATAAGGAGGGAGACAACCTGAGCAGTGGACTTTCTGCTGTCCTTAAGGGTGCAGCCTTTTTTATTGTTTACCATGGTAACCATTTTGGATATTTAAAGTAACTGAGGGCATAGCCATTTTGAATGTTTACAAGCAGTGGCCATTTTGGATATTTAAAGTGACCAAGGGCACAGCTATTTTGAATGTTTACAAGTTGTAACCATTTTTGATTTTAAAGTGATACCATTCTCATTAGGATTTCAGGACCTAAAAACAGGCTCTGTTTGCCAAGGTCTTCAAGGACATATGAGAGGCTGATAAAGGAAAGGAGACAGGAGGTGAGTGTATAAATGCTGTCAATTATGAATAGAGGAGCACAGCACAGTACCCTTTCTGAATAGATAACATACAAACAAAACAAAGAAAATGAAAATTATGGGCAAGTCACTCCAACATATAATCACCAATTAAAAATAAACACTAAAACATCACAATGCCTCAGAGACAACAGAGCACCACAGTCCACAGAAAGAAGCAAGCTAAAGTAGGAGAAACAAGGGACCAGGATACAGACCCAAAACATATCCCTGAGGAAGACACAGCATTGGAACTCCCTAATGAAGATTTCAAAAGAACTATATTTTGATATCTTCAAAGGATTGAGAGACAGACCAAGGAAAGCACAGACAAAACCCTAGAAGAATTTTGGAAGAAAATACAAGAACAAAATGACAAAATAAATGAAAA
>NW_006921668.1:757460-758795 GCF_000298275.1 Orycteropus afer afer | reverse complement strand
AATCTCCTAATTTCACCATCATATTTGAGGGACAATTTTGCCAGGTATATAATTCTTTGTTGGAAATTTTTCTCTTTCAGGATTTTATATATACCTTCCCATTGCCTTCTTAGTTCCATGATGTCTGCTGAAAAATCAGAGCTTATTCTTTCTGATTGTCCTTTGTAAGTAACTTTTTGTTTTTTCTGTGCTACTTTCAGGATTCTTTCTTTGTCTTTGGTTTTGATAAGTTTGATGATGATGTGTCTTGGTGATTTTCTTTTGGGGTCTATCCTCTTTGAGTTTTGTTGGACTTCCTGAATGGATATAGTCTCATCTTTCTTCATATCAGGGAAGTTCTCCTCCAATAAATCTTGGATAATTTTCTCAGTGGTTTCACTTTTCTCTTCCTGTTCTGGAATTCCAATGACATGTAGGTTATTCCTTTTGATGGTGTACCACATGAACTTCAGGCTTTCTTCTTTTTGTTTTGATCTTTTTTCTGATTGATCCCTTTCCAAAGAAGTATTCAGGTATTTGTCTTCAGTCTCATTAATTCTGTCTTCTATTGCATCAATTCTACTCCTCTGCCCTTTCAATGTGTTATCTATTTCTGACAATTCAGTATTAATCTTCTGGATTTCTATCTGTAGAGTTAGAATCATTTCTAACTTTTCTTTTCATTCTTGTATTTTCTTCCAAAATTCTTCTAGGGTTTTGTCTGTGTTTTCCTTGGTCTGTCTCTCAATCCTTTGAAGATACCTAAATATAATTCTTTTGACTTCCTTGCCAGGCAGTTCCAATGCTGCTTCTTCCTTAGGGATGTGTTCTGGGTCTTTATCCTGCTCTCTTGTTTCTACCACTTTATCTTGCTTCTTCGTGTGGAAGATGAGACATTGCAATGTTGTTGTATTTAGATCTCTGTTAACTGTTTGTGAAGAGCATCTAAGAGTGATCCAGTCTCTTCTTGGTGTTTTTTTATCATTGGCCCATTGGTGGAAAAGAAGGTGGTGACTCTCACTCAGTAAGTGAAGGTGCAGGATGTGTGGGTGTAGTTGTGTCATATGGGGATTGTTGCTGTCCCCCCACTCAGTTAGTCAAAAATAATAATTGAATGACCTTCACAAAAGTAAAAGCTAATGGACAAAAATGCAGTATTATCACACAGGAACAGTAACCAAAAAAGAGAAAAGCAAAAAAACAAAAAATAAATAAATAAAACAAAAACCACCTCAATATCTGGGGTGAGTACAATAAGAGAAAAAAGGTAGAGAAGGAGAATAAAGAAGAAAAACTGGAAAAAATGCAAAAAGAAAAACAAGGAATGGGGTAAATCATGAGAAAAAAAAAAAAAAA
>NW_006921668.1:751298-756362 GCF_000298275.1 Orycteropus afer afer | reverse complement strand
ATATATATATTTAATATTATAATGAACCCAGTGGTCTCATCACCAAGTTCCAACAGTTAGGAATAAATAGCTAGTCTTATTTCACCTATACATCCAATCACTTTCACCTCTCCTCAATGATTTTTAAGTAAATATCATTGATCATATCATTTGATCTAAATATTTTAAATTTTTAAAAAAACATAATATATTTGTCATACCTAAAATGTAACAATTATTTATATTTTCAGGGTCTCATCAGTTCAGGTTTCATTTATTCTTAAAGTACTATTTTTGTCATGCAAAATAAATATATGCTCATGATATAAAAATATGAAAAATATAAATATAACAACAAATTACATGATCCCAACATCCAATCTAAAAATAACCACTGCTAATAATTTAGGTTATTTTCTTCATTAAAGAAAAAAAAAAAGCAATAGATTGATCTATAAACATCTTTTTAAAATAACGATAAAATATCAGATTTGCCATTTTATCCATTTTTGAGTGTACAATTCAGTGGTATTATACTTTCAAAATGTTATGCAATGATCACCACTCTCTATTTCCAAAATGTTTCCTCATTCCAAACAGAAATTTTCTATCCATTAGGCAATAGCTCCCACTTCTCTCATTACCCCAGACACCAATAACCTCTAATCTACTTTTTATGAACCTAATTTACTTCATTATAAGTGAAAAGTCAACTTGATGGCACCTAACAACAGGAATTTTAATCCTTTTGTAGCTAAATAATCTTCCATTGAATATATAAACCACATTTTCTTTATTCATTTATCCAATTGATGGACATTTAAGTCCCATTTTTTGTCTATTATGAATAATGCTGCAGTGAACACTGTTGTAAAAGTATCTATTTGAGTCTTTGCTTTCAAATCTTTTGGGTATGTACTCAGAAGTGGAATGGCTGGGTATATGGTAGTTCTATATTTCACTGTTTGAGGAACTGAACACCAAACTGTTTGCCACAGTGACTACACCATTTTACATTTACCAGCAATGGACAAGAGTTTCAATTTCTCCACATTATTGCCAACATCTGCTATTTTCTAATTTCTGATAATAGTTATCCTAGGGCAGGTGGGTTGTCGCACTACTTAAAAACACCCACTGATGGTTGGAACATGGACTGTTACAAATATGAATTCAAGAAAATTTGAAGTTGTTGAAAATTAAGTATAATGCATAAAGTTTGATACCCTAAGCATTGTTGTTGTTGTTGTTAGGAGCCATTGAGTTGGTTCTGGCTCATAGCAGCCCTATCTACAACAGAACAAAACACTGCTCTGTCCTGCACCATCCTCAACAATCATTGTTGTGCTTGAGCCCATCATTGCTGTCACTGTGTCAATCCATCTCATTGAAGGTCTTCCCCTTTTTCACTGACTCTCTACTTTATTAAGCACTAGTGAGCTGACATGGATTGGTATTGACCATTTTGAATGGGAGAATCATATGATCTACTATGCCAGGAATGACAAACTGAAGAGGAATCATATCACATTCATCATCAAAAAGAACATTTCACATTTCAAGAGTGATCTTGAAGTACAATGCTGCCAGTGATAGGACAATATATGTACATCTACAAGGAATAGCAGTTAATATCCCTATTATTCAAATTTATGGACCAACCACTAATGCCAAAGATGAAGAAATTGAAGATTTTTGCCAACTTTTGTAGTGCGAAGTTGGTCAAATGTGCTATCAAGATGCATTGATAATTACTGGTGATTGGAATATGAAAACTGGAAACAAAGAAGAAGATCGTAGTTGGTTGCAGCAATATTCAAACAGGAGCTACCAAAAATTCAAGCAGGTTCAGAAGAGGAAGTGCAGTGACAGTTATCACTGCTGATATCAGATGGATCTTGGCTGAAAGCAAAAATGCCACAAAGATGTTTACCTGTGTTTTACAGATTATGCAAAGGCATTCAACTGTGTGGTTCATAACAAATTATGGATAATATTGTGAAGAACAGAAATTCCAGAACACTTAATGTATGCTCGTAGGGAACCTGTACATAGGCAAAGAGGCAGGCATTCTACAAGAACAAGGAGATACTGTGTAGTTTAAAATCGGGAAAGGTGTGTATCAGGATTGTATCTTTTCAGCCTAGTTATTCAATCTGTATGCTGAGTAAATAGTCTGAGAAGGTGGACTATATGAAGAAGAATATGGCATCAGGATTGGAGGGAGACTCATTAACAACCCATGATATGCAGTTGACACAAACTTGCTTGCTGAAAGTTTTTGAACATCAAAACTATAGACTTCAGTATGGATTACATATCAACATAAAGAAAAGAAAACAAAACTCCTCACAACTAGAGTAACATCATGATAAATGGAGCAAAAACTGACATTTTCAAGGTTTTCATTTTATTTGAATCCACAATCAACACCCATGGAAGCAGTAGTCAAGAAATCAAACTCTGTCTTGCATTGGGCAAACCTGCTGCAAAAGACTTCTTAAGGCCTTAAAAAGCAAAGATGTCATTTTGAAGACGAAGGTGCGCCTGACCCAAGCAATGGTCTTTTTAATCGCGTCATTAATTTAGGTTATTTTCTTCATTAAAAAAGAAAAATGAAGCAAAAGCTAGACAATTATTAAGGAAGACTGAAGAAAAATTGATGCCTTTGAATTATAATGTTGGTGAAGAATAGCAAATATAACATGGACTGCTAAAAGAAAAACTAGGTCCTAAAGCATTATTACCATATTTTCCTGTAAGAGTTTTATGGTTTTATTTCTCACGCTTAGGCCCCTGATTGATTTTGAGTTAATTTTTTACATTATATAAGGTATGGGTCTAGCTTCATTATTTTGCATGTGGAAATCTGGTTGTTACATTACTACTTATTAAAGAGGCTATTATTTTCCCCATTGAATGGAATTAGCACCCTTGTCAAAAATCAGTTGACCACAGATATTTGAGTTTATTTCTGGACTCTAAATTGTATTCCGTTGGTCTGTATGCCTATCATTAGGAGTCTCTGGGTAGTGCAAATGGTTTAACACTTGGTTGCTAACCGAAAGTTTGGTGGTTTGAAGCTACCCAGAGGTTCTTTGGAAAAGTCACAGCCCTAAGGACCCTATGGAGTGCTGTCTACTCTGCATACATGGACTTCCTTGAGTAGGAATCTTGTTGGTTGGTATATGTCTATCATTATACCAGTCCAGGCTGTTTTGGTTACTGTAGTAGCTTTATAATGTTTAAAACGAGGAAGTCTCAGTCTTCTTACTTTGTTCTTTTTCAAGATTGGTTTGGCTATTCAGGGCCCGTTGGTTATCCAGATAAATTTGTGGATTGCCTTTTTCACATTAAAAAAAAAATCTTACCCAAACTAAAGAGTTTAATAAATACAAATCCTCTTAAGTTTCATTTTATTAAGTATAACTTAAACTGAAACAATGTCACTAAAAGAATTTGACCAAGTTGGCCTAGATGGATTTCTGGACTACCCCCAAGATCTCTAAGACAATAGCCAGATATCAAATTACTTTATCTGAAGGAATGGTACAAATGAAAGAACTTAAGTAGATGTTTTGGTACCATTTATAGAAACGATAAAGGTAAACCCTACATGCATGCGCTTACTTGGTGACCTCAGGTCACCTCTGTGGCTATGGGGAAGCCAAGTTGAAGCTTCGCTCTCTCCATCACTGTTTCCCAGAGTGTGCTTGTCAAAGAGATCTCTGTTAGGCCAACTTCTGCCAGTTGACTATGTAGTCACCCAATTCTTTGATGGATTTCACCTGCACGTTTTGGTAATGACTCTCAATTAAGTTACACAAGTGGGGGTTGTTCTTGTCAATGGCCAATTTGTGCAGTTCCAGAAGTGACTGAGTCACACTTTTTTTCTAAGTGTAAGGCACACTCCATAGCGTTCAGCCTCTCTGCCAGTCGCCACAGTTTGGTTTCTTGACATCCTGAAGGAAGATTTGGCCACCCCATTGGTTTTGCGGCTTTATCAGTATGTTCCCTTTTCTCCTGATATTGGTGAAGATAATATTCAGCAAAGTTCTTCAAAGCCACATTATCTCTGTGAAAGAATAAAACATGGACAAGTAGATGTAGGAAGCATAAAACTCTAGGTTGGTCTGGTGATGATGGCAGCCTCCAAGGCCTGGTTGTAAGTCTAGTGCACTGCAACAGGACGTGGTCATCATGGAGCAGTTGAGTAGAGGCGACTGCGGAGCTGGAGTGGTGGACAGGGGGCCTTGGGGCATCTGAGAGCACAGCTGTGAGGAAGTGGTGGAGAACTGGCTAGAAGTGGCTGATTGGGTGGGGGATGCTGGGGCAGTGGCCAGCACTGGGTTCCATTCAAACACTGTTGAACAGGAGAGTGCAGGGACTCTGCAAAGATTGTCCCTATTTTTTTATTTTTTTAAAATTTCCGTTACTATAGCAAGGAGCTCTGGTAGCATAGTACCTAAGGCACTTGACTGCTAACCAGAAGGCTGGCGGTTCAAACCCCCCAGCCACTCCTCAGAAGGAAGGTTGGACAATCTACTTCTGTAGTGATACTGCCTCGGAAACCCAAGGAGAGTCACTATGAGTCAGGTCTGACTCAAAGGCATATAACAACAACAACAACATAGATTTGTAGTAAGTTTGAAATCAAGAAGAATGAGTTCTCCTACTTTGTTCTTTTTCAGGATTGTTTTGGCCATCCAGGAGTCCCCTGTAATACCATATGAATTTGAGAATTGGCTTTTCCATTTCTGAAAAAAAAATCTGTTGGGGTATTTATGTGGATTACATTGAATCTGTAGATTCCTTTGGGTAAGATTTACATCTTAAATGTTAAGTTTTCCAGTGAACATAGGATGTGTTTCTATTTATTTTAGTCTCCTTTAACCTCGTTCAGTAATATTTTGTAGTTTTCATCTCTGATTAAATTTATTCCTAGGTATTTTATTCTGTTAGATGCTCTTTGTGAATGGAATTATTTTCTTAATTTCTTTTTTTTTTTTTTATTAGGATTTGGGTGAAGATTTACAGAGTAAATTCACTTTTCATACAGCAGTTCACATATACTTTGTCTCATGT
>NW_006921668.1:741124-750513 GCF_000298275.1 Orycteropus afer afer | reverse complement strand
TTATCTTCTGTGTCTGTGTTAATTGGTTTCCCTTTTCTTTGTTGAAGAGGGTCTGTGCAATCCTTCTGCCTAGTCCGCCATCTTGCCCCGCCTCCTCTTAATTTCTTTTTCAGATCATTCATTACTGGAGTATAGAAACACAACTGGTTTTTGTGTGTTGATCTTTTATCTTGCAACTTTGCTAAATTTATTAGCCCTAGAATATGTCTTGTGGAATCTTTGTGATTTTCTATATTTAGAGTCATGCCACCTACAAAGAGATTTATACCTAAAATATAAGTGTAATCCTCTACAAAGGGTGTTTAATACATGACACCTAGTTTATTTTCATCTGAATTGTGACCAAATGAAGTGAACATAATCTTTTTTGTTTTTAGAACTGGATTACTTGGACTTTTCTCTTCTTTTCTGCCCCCATTTAAAAATGCTTGCATCTTTGAATAGCCAGCATTCTCTTAGATCTTCATTTGGATTCAGCACATTCAAGACTCAACAATCTTCTTTGTAGTCTTAACTTTCTACCAGAAAATCGGCTTAGTCTGCCCACAACATCCACTCTGCTGCCGTCATAATGTCACTTTTCCTGGGCATATAGGGAATTTTTTGTGTTTTTTGTATTTTGTGAGGTTGGTGCTTGCTATCCTTCTTACAGAAAGTCTGGCAGGTTTTCGTAATTTTCACCACATTTGTATGAGCACTATAGCCATGAAAAGCTGAAGAGATTCTTTTAGTCCTCCCTTTCTGATGTGACTATATTTTCTTGCCTAATTGCTATGGCTAGAACTTCCAGTACAATATTGAATTACATTGGTGAGCATTTTTGTCTTGTTCCTCATCTTATGTAGAAAGTTTTCAGTCTTTCAACATTGACTATGATGCTAAATCTGTTTTTTTTTGTTTAGTTTTGTTTTAAATAAATGTCTTTTGTTATGTTGAAGGACTTCCCCTTCCTTCCTAATTTGTTAAATGTTTTTATCATGAAAGTATATTGGATTTTGCTAAATGTCTTTTCTGCATTATTGAAATTACCCTTTTTTTCCTTTGTTCTATTAATGTGGTGTGTTACAATGACTGATTTTTTTTTATGTTGAACCATTCTTGCATTCCCGTTATGAATCTGTTTGTTCATCATGGTTCATAATCCTCTTAATAGGCTATTAGATTCAGTTTCTCTGTTTTGGTGGGGATTTTTGTGTCTATATTCATAAGAGGTGATGATCTGTAGTTTTCTTTTCATGTTGATAATAAACAATGTCTTTATCTGGCTTTGGTATCAGGGTAATGCTAGCCTCATAGAATGAGTAAGGAAGTGTTCCTTTCTCTTATTTTTTGGAAGAATTTGAAAAGGATTAGTGTTAGTTCTTCTTTCAATATATGGTAGAATTAGGCTGGGAAGCTATCTGGTCCTGGACTTTTCTTTGTTGGAAGGCTTTTGAGTACTAATTCAATCTCACTACATGTTATTAGTCTGTTGGGATTTTCTATTTCTTCCTAAGTTTAATTTATGCAAACAATTACTTAATATCATAAATAACCTGTTGTTGTTCACATTTCTTTGTTTTATAATTTATTTCAGTTTGTTTGAAACAAAATTCAAATAAAGTCTTTCCCTTGCACTATGTCATTATATCTCTTGATTTTCTTTTAATCTATTGATACCTCTTGTGTATCTTTTTTTTTTTTTTTTTTCCTCCTCCTTCTTCCATTCAAAACAAGTTTTAAAAACTGTGTTGTTTGTCTTATAAAGTGTTCTTGGTCTGGATTTTGGTCACTGTTTCCCTGTGCTATCATTTAACATATACTTCTGTCCTATTTCCTGTGATATGTATGTCACAGCACTATGCAATGGAACTTTCTGCCATGATGGAAATGTTTAATATATTGTCCAATATAGTAGCCAAGAACCACCTATGGCCATCAAACATTTGAAATATTGTTTGTGTATCCAAGAAATGCAATTTTAAATTTAATTGTAATAAGTTTAATATGGCCATCAAACATTTGAAATACTGTTTGTGTATCCAAGGAATGCAATTTTAAATTTAATTGTAATAAGTTTAAGTTTAAATATCTACACATGGCTGCTGTTGTTAGGTGCTGTTGAATCGATTTTGACTCATAATGACTCCATGTGACAGAAGAGAACTGCCCCATGGGGTTTTCTAAGCTGTAATCTTTATGGGAGAAAATTGCTAGTCTTTCTCCTGTGGAGCCACTGGGTGGGTTGGAACTGCCAGCCTTTTTAGCAGCCAACCACCTAACTATTACACCACCAGGGGTGCATCACATATGGCTAGTGGCAATAATTGGAAAACAAGTATCTAAAATCTAGATCAGATTCAAGATAGGTTATTTTCCCCCCAGCTAGATTACTCATAGGCAATGTTGTACATTTTTCAGGAGGAATACAATATCTCTTTTTCTTTCTTTCTCATGTAGAAGCATTGAGAATCATTTCTTAGACTCATTAATTCTTAAAAAAAAAAAAAAAAAACTCACTGCCATCAAGTCAATTCTGACTCATAGTGACCCCCTTTGGGTTTCCTAGGTGGTAAATCTTTACGGAAGTAGATTGCCCAGTCTTCCTTCTGAGGAGTGGCTGGTGAGTTTGAACTGCCAACCTTCTGGTTAGCAGTCAAATGCCTTTGGTACAAATGCTCCTGGGCTTCAAAATTTTATTATCATTATGGAAAATTTAAACATACATTAAACTAGACAGAATCATATAATGAATTCCATCTATTGTCCTTTTCTCCTATATTATTGTGAACCAAATTCCAGGTATATAATTTCATATGTAAATGTTTTCCATATCTCTAAAGCTAAAGGCTATCTTAAAAACAAACATAATAATCATAATCACAACTAAAAAGTTAATAATTCCTTAACTCAAACATGCACTGAGTGCTTTTATTATGGATTCATGAATTTAAGCATATTTGATATGCTTCAATTCACTGAAGTGATTATCCTAATTGATGCTTGTAGTGGACAGAATTATTTCCCAAACAAGGTATGTTCAAGTCTTAACTCCTGGTACCTGTGAATATAACCTTATTTGGCAGTAGGATCTTTGCAAATGTAAGCAAGCTAAGATGAAGTCATACTGGATTAAAATGGGCCTTAACCCAATGACTGGTGTTATTATAAGAAGGAAATGTGGACACAAATACAAAGAGGAAAACATCATGTGAAGACTAAGACAAAAATTGGAATTATACTGCCACAAATCAAGAACACCTGGAATTGCAGTCAACCACCAGAATCTGGAGGAGCTCTGGTAGCGTAGTGACTAAGACTGCTTACCTTGACTGCTAACCAGAAGGCTGGAGGTTCAAACCCACCAGCCACTCCTTGGAAGGAAGATGGGCCAATCTACTTTCATAGTGATACTGCCTCGGAAACCCAAGGAGGGGACGCTATGAGTTGGGTCTGACTCGATGGCAAATAACAACAACAACCAGAATCTGAATGCTAAGGTTCCTCATTGATACTGGCCTTTTTAGGATACAGAGCTAGGAAATAATAATTTTTTAAAATAAGAAAGCACATTAAAAGTTTACACTCATTTGCAATTCAAATTAAGGACTGAAGAATTTTGCCTTCTCTATTTTGTCTTACAGGAGCTCTGGTAGCATAGTGCCTAAGGCACTTGACTACTAACCAGAAGGCTGGTGGTTCAAATCCACCAGCCACTCCTCAGAAGGAAGGTTGGGCATTCCTACTTCTGTAGTGATACTGCCTTGGAAACCCAAGGAGGGGTCGCTATGAGTTGGGGCTGACTCGATGGCAAATAACAACAACAACAACAACATTTTGTCTTACATCAGTATTCTTTCCTTCATGCCAAGACACCAAGAGTGATTATCTTAGAGTAAATAGATATTTGTCTTATTACTCATGTACACAGAATAGTCTCTTAATAACCACTACCAATAGCAATAACCACCTATTTGAAATTTTTTTGCCTATTAGAAATGTACAATCATATTACTCTGGTTTAGAGTAGCTTGAAATATTTTCTCTAGGTATGGTTTGCCAAAACTAGATGTATATTTGGGTCTGTTAGTTTTGTTTTTATTTCACTTTGTAGGCAATAGTTTATATTTTTGTTATAAAATTATGAAAAATGTATTATACGGTACCAAAGTCAAATACACAAAACCTAGGATCTCAAAGAAATCTTAACTTCAGTCATTGTCCTCTACACCGTACTCCCTTCCTACCCCATAGGAAACCATTTTGAAAGTTGTCTGGTTTATCTTTTTATTTTTAAAGAATTAATACATATAATGCATACCTCCATTTCTTAAATAAGAAAGGCATGATATGCATAATTTCCTCACATTGTTTTTCCATTTAGCAGCATATACTGGAGATCACCCTGTAGTAGTATAGAGATATGAGATCCTTATTAGCCTTAGTTCTGGCATCTTTTTTATGTTATATTAATATAAATAATCTTTCTACATATAGTTCATTTGTTGTGTTTTCTCTTTTAGTTTTTTAAAATTAGTATAGTTGGACTTCTATTTTTCCTTGAATGATTACTTTATATAATACCCTGAGTTCCCTCTTGTAAATGTCTGTTTATTCCCTATTAAATATTCTTAAGGGAATAAATAAGAGGCCTGGTGGGATAGGGGTGAAAGCACTTGGGTTCTGAAAAAAGCTCAGTGGTTCGAGCCCACTAGTTAGCTTATTCTACTTTTTATGTTCTTTCCATTTTCACCACATCCCCTATTTTTTAATAGCTGTATTCTCTACATTATCATAAAATATGACCAATTACATCATTAGTGCTGCAGGCCAATATAAATTTAATGCTTGTCACCAGTCTCTAAGTTGATGTTTTCTGCCATTTTGGTTGTTGGAAACTCATTCTCCAGTAAAGCTATCTGAGGAAGGGCTCATGGGAACAATATTTCATGAGGTTTTAAATGTTCATAACAGTTTGTCTATGGTTTTTATACTTTGAATATCAGTTTATATGGATATAGAATCATTTTGTCACAATATAAGGTACTGCTGTAGAAAGATATAATGGCAATTTGGTATTATTTGATATTGTTTCCTTTGTAAGTGATTTGGTCTTTGTGTGTAGATGCAAAAAGAATATTATACAAAAAAATTGCTTTAAAACTCAATAGTTTTAGTAGAAAATGCTTTAATGTTGGTCATTTATGGTCAGTTTTCCCAGATACATGGTGTGCCTTTCAATATGTATTTCAAGTTTGTTGTTTTTTAATTTGGAAACTTTTTTCTTGAATTATAAAAACCAAACTCACTGCCATCAAGTTGATTCTAACTCCTAGTGACCCCTTTGGGTTTCTAAGGCAATAAATCTTTACAGAAATAGATTGCTCCATCTTCTTTCCATGGAGCAGCTGGTGGGTTTGTACCACATCCTTCTGGTTAGCAGTCAAATGCCTTAGGCAACGTGCCACCAGAGCTCCTTTCCTGCACTATGTAGATCTTTAATATTTGTTCTATCCCATTGCTTTGGTTTTCCTCTTTGGTTATTTGTACTATGCATATGTAGGATTGTCTGATTCTCCTCTATACACATCTTAGTTTGCTAGTGTTGCCTTAACAAAAAATACCACAAGTGGTTGGAATTAAAGAACAGAAATTAATTTTCTCACAGTTTAGGAAGGTAGAAGTTTGAATTAAGGGTGTTGGCTCTAGGAGAAGGTCCTTCTTTGCCTGTTTCAGCTTCTAGCAGCTGCAATGAATTCTTGGCAAGCCTGGGCTTGTAAGTGTATCTGCCTCCATTATTACCTGGTGCCTGTATTCCCCCTTATGTGTGTGTGTACGTCTCAGGGTTTGTTTTTCTTCTTTATAAGAGACCATTCAGAAGGGATTACACTTAGAATCCACCCTGCTTGGGTATAATCTCATTAACATAACAAAAAGAAAGCCCTACGCCCAAACAGGTCTCATTTACAGGTACAGGGGTTAGGATTTCAACATAGCTTTTTAGGTGACACTACCACCAGGCGTGGTGCCTAAGGCATTTGACTGCTAACCAGAAGGCTAGTGGTTCAAACCCACCAGCCTCTCCTTAGAAGGAAGACTGGGCAATCTACTTCCGTAGAGACTTACCACCTCAGAAATACAATGGGGGTCCCTATGAGTCAGAATCGACTCAATGGGTTCCTGAAATATTTTTTTTTCCCATACAAAAATTTTTTGTTTTTGTAAATAAAAGCATGTACAGTTGAGGAAAACTTCTAAGCCCACATAGTAATAGTAAACTGCTAATGGAATGAATGCTTGCAAGGAGCATATTAAATCAAAAAAGCAGAGACTTAAAGACTTTAAGATGCTGAGATTTCTAAACTAGATACCTGGAGATAGAGAAAGAGTAGAAGACTAGGTGAAATTTATACTCAATTTTCTGATCCCCTCTATTTCATGCTACAGAACCAACTGAAAGTTGTGTTACTTCTAGAAGTAGTTTAATGATCATTTAAATAAATATTTCTCTCAATGTTAATGATTAGAACAAAGACAATAGCTACAGAAGACTTATTCCATCAATAAATACAGAACAATATCAGAATACAAAGAAAGAGGTGAATAGAAAGAATAGAAAGTCTTGTTTTTTCAAATGTCATATATTGTCATGTCATAGAAGTATAGCAGGATAAGTGTTCCACTCCCAAAAGCTTAATCAGAAAATTTTTTGTTACCATTTACACCAAACATGGCTCCACAAACTTCTGGCATCATTCCTGAGTTATGAGATCCCACTGGCTGTTCAGATGATTTTGTGATCACCATCATAGTCAATTTGGACATCAACATTTTTTCTTTGGAGGCAGTTTTGAACATAGGTAACACTACACTTCAGCCTTTTCCAGAACAAGGTTCTAATTCCTGCAATGACTAATCAGTAGGGGCTCTAGCAAAATGATAAAAATTCCTGAGGAGCAAGGCATCCAATAGCACTTATCATCTTACTGAGTCTCTGTTTTGCTTCATACAAGAGATCTGTGAAAGGTCATTTTTGGCTCAGGTTTTTAAAACTTGATTGACTCATCTAGCTGGACATCTGCATTTTCTTCTGTTTCACAATCTGCATTTCTTCCTTCTTGTAGTATGCTATAATCTCTAGTCTTCGTGTTTGCACAACCTTTTCCCAACAATTTATCTTTTCCTCTGCCTTGCATTTATTTCTTCTGTTTTCTCGTTGACTTCTTGTTCAGTGAAAGTCATCATGTGCTTAGTCTTCTTTTTCATGTCAGCATCACTGAGGACCATGGCTAAGGCAATCCTGGCCTTGAGAATAATGGGTCTAAAAGGATATTTGAAGGGATACATGGAAGGGTCAGCAGAATAAAACTTAGCAAAAATAACCCCAGGTTCTGATTCCCACTCATTGCAAGTTTCTCCGATGAAATTTATGTTGTTCTTTCATATCTACTATACTTTTCTTAAGGAGTCCTTGTGGCACAATGGTTAAGCACTCAGCTTCGCACTAAAAAGTTGGCAGTTAGAATTCACCAGTTGCTCCTTTGGAGAAAAACCTGGTGATCTGCCCCCATAAATATTTAAAAAAAAAAAAAAAAAAACTCACTGCCATCGAGTCCGTTCTGACTCGTAGTGACCCCCACTGTGTTTCCAACGCTGTGTATCTTTACAGAAGCACACTGCCTCATCTTTCTTCCACAGTGTGGTTGGTGGGTTCAAATCACAGAGCTTTTGATTAGCAGCCAAATGCCTTAACCACGCCACCAGAGCACCTTCCTGAAAAAGATTACAACCTAGAAAATACTCTGGGGGCACTTCAGCTCTGTCACATGGGATCACTACAAGTCAAAAATCAACTTGACAGCAAGCAACAACATACTTAATTTCTTTTAGCTGTGTTGAAATATCAGGTTATTCAGTTACATTTGGTGGGCATGTCTTTTTGAAGTGGTTTTATCATGGTTGGTGGGGATTTTATTCTTCCTCTTATTCTCTTTTTTCTTGTAATAACTTGTATGAAATTTAGCCACAATCCTTTTCTATTGCTTATTTTAAAATGAAGTGCATTTTATTCTACTTTTGGAATGGAAGAACCCAACAAGATAGCTTTTCTAACTTCCCAGCTCCAGGACTCCCTCTTCTGTTGTTTTTGCAAAGTAGCAAGAAAAACTTATATATGGCCTCCCAGTACTGTCCCCTACTTTTATCTGGACTTTCACTTTCCATTACCTTTATTGACCCTCTCTTGCTCACTTTGGATGATATTTTAGCAAATAAAACTCATTGCTGTCGAGTCGGATCCAACTCATTGTTACCCCTCGTTGAGTTTCCGAGACAGTATCTCTATGGAAGTAGATTGCCCCATCTTCCTTCCGAGGAGTGGCTGGTGGGTTTGAACCACCAGCCTTCTGGTTAGCAGTCAAATGCCTTAGGCACTAGGCTAATGTTGTCTTATAAGAGAGATTTATTTGGGGATACGGCAAAATGGCAGACTAGGCAGAAAGACTGCACAGACCCTCTTCAAAGAAAAGGGAAATCAATTAATACAGACACAGAAAATAATCCTGGACCCCTGAGCCTTGAAGGGAAGAATATAGAAGTGCACTAAACCCCAGCTAGCAGAAGAACTTGTATGAAAATACCAAAAAAGGAGACATACGGAGCCGTGATCTGGCAGCAATCCTGAGCGATCCTGACGGCACAGACCCTTGGAGATTCATGAGTGGTGGTAGGACTTAAGAATTAACCTAAAAATCACCCTGCTAGCCATGAGCTGCACGAGGACTGTGCACGGTGGCTGGGAAACAAATGGAGAAGGTGAAGAGAAAGGTGGGCTGAGCTGTGGACTTTTGCCGGTCCGGAGGGTGCCGCCATTTTGAAAGTTTAAAAAGCAGCTTGACTATTTTGGATATTTAAAGAGACAGCACTCTCACAGATTCCTGGGCCTTAAGAACACGTTCTGCTTTCCAGCAACCTCAAGGACACTCGGGACCTGCAAGACTGACAAGTTTTTTTGAAGGTTATTCAATTGTAATTTGTGTCTCATTGAGTGGGAGATAACAACAGTCCCTGTAAGACACAACTACACCCACACCTCCTGCAACTTCACTTCCTGAGCGACAGCCACTACCTCCTTCTCCACCAACGGGCCATCGGGCCATCGATAAAAAACCACCAACAAGAGCCTTAATCACCCTTGGCTGCTCTTCACAAACACTTAACAGAGATCTAAATACAACAACCCCACAATGCCTCGGAGGCAACAGAGCATCACAGTCCACACAAAGAAGCAGGATAAAGTGGTAGAAACAAGGGAGCAGGTTACAGACCCAGAACACATCCCTGAGGAAGAAGCAGCATTGGAACTCTCTGATAAGGAATTCAAAAGAATTATCTTTAGGTATCTTCAAAGG
>NW_006921668.1:717906-738694 GCF_000298275.1 Orycteropus afer afer | reverse complement strand
AAAAAAAAAAAAAAAAGAAAGAGAGAGATTTATTTGTTAGTTTCAAAAGTTTCTTGAACCCAGACTTCTCCACCACTATAAGAGTTTATTTATCACCGTCCTTTGGTACTCACCCTAAAATTGTACCTGGAGAGCACTATCCCAATTTTAGCTATCTTAAGATTTGCCTACTATGTTTTCCAGAGAGCACCTGCTTGCAGTTTTGGGATTCTTCTGTTTTCATGGCCATCAGAAACTCAGTCAGATACCCTCAGCTTCTCCACAGACAAAGTGATACCACACGGACCTATAGCTATTGGCAGTATGCCTCCACATTGTTGTTAGGTGTTGTTGAGTCAGTTTTGAGCCATAGTGACTCTATGTACAGCAGAATGCCCAGTCCTGCACCATCCTTACAATCATTGCTATGTTTGAGCCCATTGTTTCAGTCACTGTGTCAATCCGTCTTGTTGAGAGTCTTTCTCTTTTTCTCTGAACCTCTAGTTTAACTTTACCAGGCATGATGTCCTTTTCCAAGGATTGGTCCCTCCTGATAAAAGGTCCAAAGTGTATAAAATGAAGTCTTGCCATCTTTGCTTCTACGGAGTATTCTGTCTGTCCTTCTTCCAAGACAGATTTGTTTGTTCTTCTGGCAGTTCATGGTATATTTTATATTCTCCACCAAAACCATAATACAAATGTATCAATTCTTCTTTGGTCTTCCTCATTCACCATCCAGCTTTTGCATGTCTATAACTCAAAAACAAACTCACTGCCATTGAGTTGATTCTGACTCATAGTGACCCCTCCTTAGGTTTCCAAGGTGGCATCTCCATGGAAGTAGATTGCCCAGTCTTCCTTCCAAGGAGTGGCTGGTGGGTTTGAACCACTAGCCTTCTAGTTAGCAGTCAAATGCTTTAGGCACTATGTCATCAGAGCTCCTTGCATGTGTATAAGGCTATTGAAAATACTATGACTTAGGTCAGGCACACCTTAATCCTCAAAGTGACATCTTTGCTTTTCCATACTTTGAAGAGGTCTTTTGCAGCAGATTTGCCCAATGCTGTTTCCAGAGGCATTGATTATGTTGTTGTTGTTGTTATGTGCTCTCAAGTTGGACCGACTCATAGTGATCCCTCCTTGGGTTTCTGAGGCAGTATCACTATGGAAGTAGATTGCCCAACTTTCCTTCTGAGGAGTGGCTAGTGGGTTTGAACCATCAGCCTTCTGGTTAGCAGTCAAGTACCTTAGTCACTATGCTACCAGAGCTCCTTGGTATTGCTTATAGATCCAAGTAAAATGAAATCCTTGACAACTTCCATCTTTTCTTCCTTTATCCTGTTGTTGCTTATTGGTCCAGTTGTGAGGAATTTATGGCATAGTTTATTACTTTTGTTGTAGATGTTATTTACAAGTCTTTGATTTTACTCTCCCCATTGCTCAGTTTGTATGAGTGAATTCAGGGAGGTTCAAATATTATGCTATCACTGTTCTCAGAATCCTGCTCAAAGAAAAACAAAACAAACAAATAGAAAAACAGCCAGTTGCTGTTGAGTAGATTCTGTGGCCCTGTTTGTGTCAGAGCAGAACTATGCTCCATAGGGTTTTCAGTGGCTGATTTTTCAGAACTAGTTCTCCAGGTCTTTCTTCCAAACACCTGTGGGTGGACTCGAGCTTCCAAATTTTGCTTAGCAGCAATGCGCATTAACCATTTGCACTACCCAGAAATTATTTGTTTGATTTCTTTTAGCTACTTTACAGCCTTTTCTCTCTAATGATAAACATTACTTGCTAAACTAAAGTGTAGTGTCTGTTAAGATTGGTAACTTCAGGCACTGAATTTTACAAAGTAAGCAGCTATATATATATATAGAGAGAGAGAGAGAGAGAGAGAGAAAGAGAGAGAGTGAAAGAGAGAAAGAGAGAGAGAGAAAGTTATATACTTGTAATTAGAATAATAATTAGAATATATTTTTTATGAGAGCTCTGATGGCATAGTGCCTGAGGCATTTGACTGCTAACCAGCAGGCTGGTGGTTCAAACCCACCAGCCACTCCTCAGAAGGAAGATTGGGCAATCTACTTCCATAGAGATACTGCCTCAAAAACCCAAGGAGGGGTTTCTATGGGTCAGAAATGACTCAACGGTAGTGAGTTTTGGTTTATACACTGGTAATTAGAATAATAATTAGAATAAATTTTTATATAATTATGAGTCGGGGCCGACTCGACGGCACTTAACAACAACAACAGGAATATATTATCAATTTATTCCGTTTATCTGTTAATTTTCTTTCTTGCTTCTCACTTTTGATTATTTGTCTATGTATCATTCTACATATCTGAAGATGTGACTAGTATATTATTAAAAGAGAGTGGGTGGGATGGGATGGGAATTTGATGGGAATTTCCCAAATGTATTGTTAGTCTCTATTGCACAACTAATGGGGGTCTTCAAGTTTTTTTTTATACACTTGCTCCAGAAGTTTACATTCATAATATAAAATCTTTTATTTGAATATCAACATTTGGAGCATAGTTCTTGGCACAGTAGCTAGAGTGATATAGCTAGAGCCTTTCGCTACATGACACTTACTTGTATATTTATTCAAATCCATAATCTCAGTTTTTTGAGGTTAAACATTCTACAAGTTTAAGTTCTACAGATTTTTGCATATATTTATTTGGAATTATACAGGCATCATTTTCTGGAGGAAAGATTATTTTTTAGACAAATCTGTGACCAATTGAAAACTGGAATAATTAATTCACGTGTGTTTTACAGTGTTGAGGAGAACTGCCTGCTCTGTCTGGGCCTCAGTGAATAGCTGAAATGCTTTTGTTGGTCCAGCATCTTTTCTTAGTCTTCCCTATTCCATGTAATTTTGGTGAGATTGTCCATCCAGCAAACTCCTATGCAAGTATGGTCATATGACCAACCAGAGTTGGCCAATTATAATATCCTACTTCCCTGGACACGATGGATGGCTTAGTAGTGGTCCAGTGACTGAGCAGGGAGTGATGGTTGATGTTATGTGTCAACTTAGGCTGTGATTCTCAGTGTTATGGCAGCTATCGGACTGGGTGCTCTTACATAATGTAAGACAATGTAATCATCTTCCATGATGTGCTCTGATGTGATCAGCCAATCAGTTGAAAGGGGCATATTTTTGAGAGTATTGTCTCTCTCCAGAATGTAAATGGAAGTTCTGGCAAAGCTTGCTCTCTTTCAACTCTAAATTCTGTTGGTCACCTGACTTCTGGTTCTTGGGACATAAACCTTCAGAAGTGTCCAGACAGCTGCCTGACCTGCAGATTTTTGGATTCACCAGGCCCTGCAATTCTGTGAGCCAGCAAGTCTCCAGCCTGCTGCAAGTCCCATGGATTTGGAACTTCCCAGGCCCCACAATTGCATTAACCATTCCTTGAAGTAAATCTCTTTATGTTCATTTATATATACGTCTCACTGGCTTTGCCCTTTAGAAAATTCAGATTAAGGCACAGGGCTAAACAGATTCTGTCCTTGTGATTTATGTGGACCCTGGTGAAGAGAGGTCTGTTTGTCTGGGCTTGTGAATATAAGGATAAGACTATATATCGATAGGCTTTTTTGTGAGTGAGACTGCTTAAGAATGGGTTTGTGAATATAAGGATAAGACCATTTATCCATAGGCTTTTTTGTGAATGAGCCTGCTTAAGAATGGCTCAAGCATGGCTTAAGAATGAAGCCAACAATAGACAAGGACAGAAACTGAAGATAAAGAAAAGAGAAAAAGTCTTAATAACATCGAGCTATGTGTGAAAGTAGCATCATCTTTTGTACTTTTGTTCAATAAATTTAGTTCTCAATACTAAATTATTTGAGTAGGCTTCCTATTATTTATATTGGAAAAAGCTCTAATATTGTATCTAACCTAACCCTTAGTTTATCCACCCTTACTCCGATTCCATCTAAACCTCCGCTTTCTCATCTATAAAATGAGGATAATAGTTGTACTTATCTCCAAGTGGTTAATGTGCTTGGATGCTAACCAAAAGGTTGGAGGTTGGTGTCCACCCAGAGGTCTGGCCATCTGCTTCTGAAAAATGAGCCATTGAAAACTCTATGGAGCACAGTTGTACTCTGACACACATGGGGTCCCCATGAGTCAGCATCAACTGAACGACAACTGATGGATGTGATGTGATTGTTGTGAGCATGCTCAATGCAGAGTAAGCACTCAACAAATGGTTGCTATTGTTACTCTCATTTCTTTTATAGAACTAAGTTTATAACAATAAGCTTGTAGCAATGGCTGCTTCTACAAAGAAAATGGGTATCTCAGGAAAGGAGTAAAAGAATTTCATTTTGCTGTAATTACTTTCAGCTTTTGTACCATGTGCATATATTACCTATTAAAAACAATAATTTCAAAATATTATATTTCTTCATTTTAATTTCTATTGTATTAATAGTTTGAATGATACATTTTAAAATCAACAAGAAAAACTTGTAATAATTCATGTTACAGATTCAAAATAGATTTATTTTTAACCTTTTAAGGACACATTAGGAATATTAAACAATAAGTATTTTTTATGGGGGGTGCAATTACAATGCAGTATTAATACTGCGTTTGATTGCAAAAGGTTTGCATTAGGTTCAGGAGAAAATTGTCAATTAAATCCATTTAAATTAATGTAATTATGAAGAGCATTAATGTTAGATAGCACTCAAGGGTAAAGAATTACATAAAGGGGAACATGTGTGATCCCTCTACACTAACCCCCCCTCCCAAAAAAAGAACCCAAACTCACTGCCGCCTAGTCTGTCAGGACTCATAGTGACCCCTCCTTGGGTTTCCAAGGTAGTATCACTACTGAAATAGATTGCCCAATCTTCCTTCCAAGGAGTGGCTGTTGGGTTTGAACCACCAACCTTCTGGTTAGCAGTCAAATGCCTTAGGCACTATGCCACCAGAGCACCCATCTACACTAACACACTCATTTACATACAACTCATAGTTATTAACCAATCCCTCTGTATGTCTTTTCTTGAGGGCAAACCCAAAAATAGTGCACAGAAGGAGCCAACTGGCGTGCCGCTTGTCCCCACTGGTCCTGCAGTAGCCTTTGGGCGCTCCTTGCACCCAACCGGCTCGGGACAACTCAGCGCCGGCTCGAACTGAGCCCGCGAGGTGGTCCACCGTGGCACGGGAGTCAATGTGGGCTCTGCCTGGGGCTGGCAGAGCCCCAGGCGGAGCCGGAACCTGTAGGCGTGGACCTAGCTTTGCTCCGCACCCCTAGGGCGGGCGCCGCTTCACCATTGTCTGCCGTCACTCGCGGCATGGCGATCCCAGACCCTGGATATCCTCGACCCCCGCTCGGTCTTATTTGGGGTGCGTCCCTGGTCCTACGCCATGAAGCCCAAGCAGGGTGGTAGACTGCTGGGGACAGTGGGGAGGAAGAATCTGGGTCCGACAGGGGAGATACCGACTGCCACCTCCAGAGGAGAGCCCGAGGCCAAGCGTGGCCCCCGACCGCCAGGGGGCAGGGAGTCCTTACTGCCTGCGAAGCTGCGGGGGCAACATGCAATGGTTCCTAATAACAAACGGGCACTGCCTTGTCATGAGTATCAAAACAGTATGTCCCTGGAATACATTCTGCACCTGAATAAAACTCACCCCCAGGGGCGGGCTCTCAGCCCAACAGTTAACAAGATCACAGCAGACCACTCAACCTAGGATGACGCACCCACATACTCTATGGGAATATATCCCTTAGAGCAATAGACCATGGGACACCAGAGGACCAACATTCAAACTGGGGAAATGCAAGACAAACAGGAGTATATAAATATGAAGGGCACAGGGGGAGGTTTACAGGGTAGGGAGGGGAGGAGACTGGGTTAGGGTTGGACATGGAGAATGGGGAATGAAACTAAATGTACCTCTTATGTATATGTAAAACAAGCTCTTAAAAAAAAAAAAAAAAAAAACCACACCAAACTCACTGCCATCAAGTCGATTCCTACTCATAACCAGCTCCCTTACACTTCCAGGGTGGTAAATCTTTAAGGAAGTAGATTGCCCAGTCTTCCTTGCAAGGAATAGCTGGTGGGTTTGAACTACCAACTCTCCAGTTAGCAGCAAAATGCCTTAGGCACTCCACCACCAGAGCTCCTTGAACTTATGAAAGGAATCAGCAAAGTGGCAGGGTACAAAAATCAGTCAGATTACTTTACACTAACAAAGATAACTCTGAAAAGTTAGTCAGGAAAACAATACCACTTGCAATTAAAAAAAAAAAAAAGTATCCATTGCCATTGAGTAAATTCTTAGCGATCCTATAGGACAGAGTAGAACTGCCTCATAGGACTTCCAAGGTTGTAAATCTTTGAGGAAACAGAGTGCTTAATCTTTCTCCTGCCTCATCTTTCTCCCACTGAGTGCTACCTTTTGGTTAGCAGCCAAATGCTTTAACCACTATGCCACCAGGATGCCTTACCATTATAATAGCCACCCAAAAGATGAAGTACTTAGGCATAAATCTAACCAGATGTGCAGAAGACCTATATGATGAAAACTATAAAACACTACTTCAAGAAATCAAGAGACCTATATAAATGGAAGAACATACCATAATCATGGATAGAAAGACTTAACATTGTGAAATTGCCAATACTACCCAAAGTGATCTACAGATATAATGCAACCTTGATCCAGATTCCATCATCATTCTTTAAAGAGATGGAAAAACCAATCATTGACTTTATATGGAAAGGAAAGAGAACCTGGATACGCAAAGGACTACTAAAGAAGGAGAGCAAAGTAGGAAGCCTCACACTGCCTGATCTCAAAGCCTACTGTACAGCCATGGTAGTCAAAACAGCCTGGTACTGGTACAACAGTAGACATATAGACCATGAAACAGAACTGAGAACCAAGAAGTAAATCCACTCACCTATGGGCAGCTGATCTTTGGCAAAGGGCTAAAATCTGTTAATGGGGAAGAGATGATCTCTTTAACAAATGGTGCTGGCAAAACTGGATATCTGTTTGTAAGAAAATGTAACAGGATCCATATCTCACACCATATACAACAACTAACTCAAACAAAGTAGACAATTGGGACTTCCTAAAAACTAATCATTTATGTACATCAAATGACCTCACTCAAAGTATAAAAAGAGAACTTACACACTGGAAAAAAAAATTGGCTATGATATATTGGAAAAGAAACTAATCCCTAAAATTTATAGAAAACTTCAACACCTCAACAACAACAAGACATATAATCCAATTAAGAAATGGGCAGAAGACATGAACAGACACTTCACTAAAGCAACATTTAGGTGGCCCATAGACATATGAAGAAATGTTCAAAATCATTAGCCATTAGAGAGATGCAAATCAAAACTACAATGAGATACAATGTCATCCCAGCATTAACAGCAAAATTCAAAAAAACAGAAAAATGCTGGCAAGGGTGTAGAGAGATTGGGACGTTCATACAGTGTTGGTGGTACTGTAAAGTTATATGACCACTGTGGAAAATGGTATAGTGCTTCCTTAAAAAGTTGGAAATAGAAATACTCTATGACCCAGCAATCCCACTACTAAGTATATACTCTATAGAAATAAAAGCTGTGACACGAATAGATATATGCACACCCATGTTCATTACAGCGTTATTCATAACAGCAAAAAGATGGAAACAACCTAAGTGCCCATCAATGGATGAATGGATAAACATACTATGGCACATACACACAGTGTAGCACTACACACTGTTAATAAATAACTATGATTCTATGAAGCACCTCATAACCTGGACGATGGGAAGGATGTTAGTTATACTGAGTGAAATTAGCCAATCACAAAAGGACAAATATTGTTTGAGACCACTACTATAAATAGTCAAGAAAAGGTTTTCACACAAAAAGAAACATTCTTTGATGGTTACCAGGGGTGAGAAGGGAAGGGAGAGTAAACCATTAATTAGAGGTAGACACATATTAACTTAGGTGAAGGGGAAGGGGCGGAGGAGTTTCAGCAAAAAATCATCTAGGCAGAGGAAGACACTAGGAGAAGTAAAAGAGGTAAATACATCACATACACAATCCTGCAATAGCAGTAACAACAATCATCTATGAGTGGGTACATACATAGTCCTGCAAGCTGAACACATGTGAGAAGGTGAATGAGACTATATCTATGAAAAAAAGTTTGACAGGCTATTTCTACATATGTGTTTATATATGCTCCAAATATAACTATGAATATATAGTAAAGCACACAGGGGACAGAGTTATGAAAACTCCTTAGCCATAATGAAACACCTTTAGGGAATGAATTGCTGCGTCTGAGGGCTCAGGAGCATAGTCTCAAAGGATGTCAAGGCCAACTGACATAACAGAGCACAAAGATAGTGTTCTACATCCTACTTTGGTGAGTAGTGACTAGTGTCTTAAAAACTTATGAGCAGCCATCTAAGGTGCAACTATTGGTCTCTCCCCATGCACAGCAAAGAAGAGTGAAGAAAATCAAAGGTCCAAGAAACTAATGGACTCCAGCCTCCGTGACTCTGAGACTGGAAGAACTAGATGGGGCCTAGATACCACTACTGAATGCTTTGAAGGGGATCACAATAGGAAGTCTTGGATAGAGTGGGAGAAAAGTGTGGAATAAAATTCAAAATCCTAAAAAAGACTAGGTTTACTAGCCTGACAGAGACAGTTGGGATCCATGCAATTATGGCCCTTAGTCACCGCTCAAGCCTGGAACTGAACTCGCTCCCATGGCTGAACTTTTGCCAAACAGTGTTGTTGTTGTTGTTATGTGCCGTTGAGTCAGACCTGACTCATAGCGACCCCTCCTTGGGTTTCCGAGGCAGTATCACTGCGGAAGTAGATTGCCCCATCTTCCTTCCGAGGAGTGGCTGGTAGGTTTGAACCGCCAGCCTTCTGGTTAGCAGTCAAGTGCCTTAGCCACTGTGCTACCAGAGCTCGCCAAACAGTAGACAGGCCTATGTAGTGACCAATGACACTGAGGAGGAACATATTCCTTAGAATAATCAACCATTCGAGATCAAAAGGGCAGCAATTGCCCAGGGATAAAGTTAGAAAGCAGGAAATGCAATGCAACCACTGCTGTAGAGTCGGACCTGACTCACAGCGACCCCTCCTTGGGTTTCCAAGGCAAAATCACTACGGAAGTATATTGCCCAACCTTCCAACCTTCCTTCCGAGGAGTGGCTGGTGGATTTGAACCAGCAGTCTTCTGGTTAGCAGTCAAATGCCTTAGGCACTATGCCACCAGAGCAGGAAAGGCTAGAAAAGAAGGAAAAATGGAAAAGGAAATACAAGGAGGAAGTGGGATAAATGCTGTTACATTGAAGGGATTGCAATCAATATCAAAAAACAAAATGTGTTGAATAGAAAACGAATTTGCTCTCTAAACTTCCACAGTAAACTTTCAGAGTAAAAACTTTGTTAAAAAATGAACATTATTATTGCTATTATTTGTACTATGTTAAAAATATTTTAGTTTTCTGGAAGTGTTTCTTTCATGTTTTTATGCATAGAAAGTACACTATATACTAAGACAAACTTTTGACTGACATTAAATATGAACTGTACCTAACTGTTCTGACTTATGTACAAATTTGACTTAAATACAGAAGGAATGGAATTTGTTAACTTTGTAATCTGAGGACTGTCTGTATAGAGTATTTCACAATGTGTAGTTTATCTCATTTGTTTGACCAATGTGGAGCTGTCTGGCCTGAAAGCATGCATTAAATAATTGCTCAATTATAACATTGTTGTTGTTGTTGTTGTTGTTATTTGCTGTCGAGTCATTATGTTTCCTTTAATTCCCCAAACAGGTTTTATGACAACAGTTTCCAGACCACCAGTGGCCTTAAACCTCAACCACATGTAGTTCTGAATTTTGCGGTCAGGTAAAGGTAAATATTAGTAGAATTATCCCAGCCTTATGGTTAGAGAAAAGGTCTGTTTTCTCTTTAGAAATAGTTAACTTCTAAAACTAACCAATTCTGTTTTTTTGACATTCAAGAGAGCACTGGAATTCATTCATTCACCATACATTTATTACCATTTGTATGGCAAGGGCTATACAATTGGTGCTAACCAATTGAATGGAATCAGTTGCCCTATATTCTGTCTGTCCATTCTCTACAATTTTATTCTCCTTACTTACTTTCAAGAAGCTCTGGTGGTGCAGTGCCTAGGGCATTTGACTGCTAACCAGAAGGTTGGTGGCTCAAATCCACCAGCCACTCTACAGACAAAAGACCAGGCAATCTACTTCTGTTAAGGTGTACCACCTTGGAAACCCAATGGGAGTTGCTATGAGTTGAAATTGACTCTATGGCAGTGAGTTTTGAGTTTTTGGTGCTAACTTTGTGTTAGTGCCTAAGGCACTTGACTGCTAATCAGAAAGCTGGCAGTTCAAACCCACCAGCCACTCCTCAGAAGGAAGATGGGGCAATCTACTTCCGTAGTGATACTGCCTCGGAAACCGAAGGAGGGGTTGCTATGAGTTGGGTCCGACTCAAGGGCACGTAACAACAACAACAGCAGCATAAAAAATGACACATTTGTAATTTCTGCTATCTGTCAAGAGCATTATGAAGTAACACCTATGTTTGGGAGTGTGGGCTGAAATAAATGAAAGTGCCTAAAATTTTATCAAGATACCTTAAACTATGTCATAAGACAGGTGTGGTTAATTTCTGTGAATATTTCATGAGTGTCTGTAAAAAAAAAAAAAAAAAAAAATTGTATTCTTTTTGTTGTGTCCAAAAAAGATAATGATAAACTAGAAAAAATATACAAAACAGATATGTTGGACAAAATCTTACTATGTCTAGTGTAGAGAGACTATACTTTGACCCAGGGAGTGCAGGTGGCACAGTGGTTAAAGCATTCTGCTGCTAACCAAAATGTTGGCAGTTTGAACCCACCAGGAAGGTTGGACAATCTACTTCTGTAGTGAAACCACCTCAGAAACCCAAGGAGGGGTTGTTATGAGTGGGGTCCAACTTGATGGCACATAACAACAACAACAAGAACAGCCACTCTGTGGGAGAAAGATGAGGCAGCCTGCTTCCATAAAGATTTATAGTCTTGGAAACCTGGAAAGTAGTTCTACTCTATTCTAGAGGGTCGCTATGAGTCGGAATCAACTTGATGGCAATGGGTTGGTTGGTTGGTGTATTTTGACACCAGTTAGAAAAGAGTCAAAAGAGATGAGCAGCAAATCTTTCAAGAAGAAATCCAAATGATCAATAGATATGAAAAAGATTATTGATTTTATCATTCTTTTCTATTTTCTCATTCTCTATTTTCCTGATATCTGTACTTATTTTTATCACTTTCTTCTTTATTAGTTCTTTGGGTTTTTCCATGCCATTTTTTCTTTCCTCTTCTTTTTTTTCTAAATTGAATTCATAGCTTACTTATTTCCATTCCTTTTTCTTTTGATAAATATACTTTACAAAATATATTTTACTTGTATTCCATAAGTTTTAACATAAATTGCTTTCATTGTTCTTTGATTCTATATATTTTAAATTTCCCTTTTAAGCAAGGATTATTCAATATTATGTTTTTTACTCTCCAGATATGTGGATTTCTTTTAACTTTTTATTGTGATTTTGAGTGAAAGTTTACAGAGCCAATTGGTTTTCCATTCAACAATTCATATACATTTTGAATCATGACATTGATTGCAATCCCCACAATGTAATAGCACTTTTCCCACTTCTTCCCTGTTTCCATTTGTCCTTCTTCCCTATCCCTTCCTGCCTTTTGAGCTTTACCCCTGGGCAAATGCTGCCCTTTTGATCTCAAATGGCTGATTGTTCTAAGGAGTGTATTCTTTCCTGGTGCTATAGTTCACCATATAGGCCTGTCTATTGTTTGGCTGAAAGTTGAGCTATGAGGTGAGATCAATTCCAGGCCTCAAGGGTGTCTAGGGGCCAGAGTCTTGGAGGTTCCACTAATCTGTATCAGACCAGTAAATCTAGTCTTTCTATGATTTTGAGTTTTGTTCCACATTTTTCTCCTACTCTATCTAGGATCTCCATTTCAGAGCAGTCAGCAGTGATAGCCAGGTACCATCTAGTTCTTGTGGTCTTAGTTGTGGAAGGTGAGGTTTGCATAGTCCATTGGTCCTTTGGAGCAATTGTCTTTGATTTTCTTCACGCTCTTCTTTGCTCCGAATGGAGAGAGACCAATAGTTACACCTTAGATGGCAGAGACATGGATTTTTTAAGATGTATGTTTGATGTCTAATTTACCTTGAATAATAATTAGAAAACATGATCCATGTGATGGCAAAATCTTCGAATTGATGGGTTTCCTGTGTAAATTAGTGCATAGTCAATTCTCATGAAATTTTCATAGGTACTCTATAAAAATGTTATATTCTTTATTCATTGGATATATATTATTATATATATGAATTTAAAATTAGGAAACATGATTATAATAATGTTATTAAAATCTATAACTTCAATTAAATTTTGTTTACTTGATCTTAGAGTATGTGAGAAAAAATTACTAACATCTCTAACTAAAAATGTTGATATATTTATTTTTCCTGTCATTCTTTTAGTTGCTGTTTTCTTGAGGGCAATATTATTAAGTGGGGCAATCTACTTCAATAGTGATACTGCCTCGGAAACCCAATGAAGGGTCACTACGAGTCGGGTGCGACTCAACGGCACATAACAACAATAACAATACATGTTTAAAATAATAATATCATCTTGTTCCTTTTACTCAAAACCAAGAAACAAACTCACTGCCGTCGAGTCGGATCCTTCATAGTGACCCTTCCTTCAGTTTCCGAGGCAGTATCACTACAGAAGTAGATTGCCCCAGATTCCTTTCGAGGAGTGGCTGGTGGGTTTGAACTGCCAGCCTTCTGGTTAGCAGTCAAATGCTTTAGGCACTAAGGAGGTGGCAATAGCACTATAAAAAATAGCACCACCTATTGGTAGAGTGAGGCTCTGGGTGATCACATGTTGGATACTTTTTTGCAATTCTGTCAGAATGAGAAGTATAAAGAAGCTGGTTGATTGGTCTTGCTTGACAAAGTCATGAAAGAATGAGATGAGCTCAGGGCTTTGGAGTCATACCCAAGTCTTGCATACACATGCAAGACTTCAGTGTTTCCACTTGTGCCTCAAAATCTTATTTCTTATAGTAACAGAGCTGATATTGCCAAAAACAAACTCAAGAGTCTTATCATAAAAGGAGGTGAATTACAATGCCAATGGAATTGCCAACCTTTAATGGTGTCTGAAGTTAACATGAGGGCATTGATTGGTGTGGTAGTTAAGGTTCTATCAACTTGGTTGGGCCTGGTTGAGTGGCTGGGCAGCTGGATGTAGTTATTCTCCATAGTGAAATTGGTAATTAATTCCAAGATGTAATCTATTGGAGCAGCTGAGTGGCAGCTTTAGGATGTGGTCTGCTTTCGTATATAAGAAGCAGCTTTGGGAATGGTCTCCAGCTTTTTGGCATGCTTGAACCCTGTATGTAGCCAAGTTGTTGTTCAGCAGCCTGCCATGTCCTGCTTATCTTGGGACTTCCTCTGGACTTGAATTAATGGCCTGCCATGTTATTTGGTGACACTGGGACTGTGCCTTTTTACTTGTTGACCTTGGGTTTGTCAACCTCAGTAGCCAGCAGCTCTGAGTAAAGAAAAGCCTCTAGCTTCAGTGGGCTGGGAGCAGGAGGCAGAGCTGAAGCCCAAGGTTGAAGGGCTTTCACCCAGCCCCTAAAGCCTGGCACTTTGAACTCAGACTTAAAGCCTCCAAACTGTAAGAGAATAAACTCCTGTTTGTTAAAGCCATTCCATTTATGGTATTTCTGTTAGAGTGGCCCAAGGTAACCAACAACTGGGAAGAAAAGGGATCCTGAAACTTGGGGTGGGGACATACAGGCAGATAATCAGGAAATTGGGGACACAGAGCCCCTACGATCCACTGAATTACTCCTGTCAGCAGACCAGCCATCTTACCCCCATTTGATGAAAATAACCCCTCTGTACATACTGAGTCATTGTCTGAGATATCACCTGGAGCAGACCCTTGGGCATTGCCTGAGACAGATGTCTTAAAAGACAATGCTGAATGTTCCCAGTAACTACACTCACTACCCATTATTGCTTCTAAACCTCTAACTAGACTTAAATCCCAGCAAGCCCCAAAATGTGACATACAAAGTGTCACCCAGGAAGAGGTATGCTATACTCCAAAAGAACTGCTTGATTTTTCTAATATGTACAAACAGAAACCTGGAGAATATATGTGGGAATGGCTATTAAGGGTGTGAGTTAATGATGCAAATAACATAACATTGCATCAGTCTGAGTTTATTGGTTAGGCTCATTAAACACAGATTCTTCATTCAATGTTTTGTCTTGAGAGGTTAGGAAAGGATGTAATAGTTTATTTGGTTGGTTTATTGAAGCCAACTGGGAAGCACCAGACTTGCCTTGATATAATGTAGAAGAAAGTATCCAAAGGCTTAGGGAAATGAGCATGTTAGAATGGATTTATCAGATGAGACCCACAGACCCACACATAGAGTACCCAGAAGACACATCTTTTACCACAATAGAGAGGAACAAATTTGTGATGTGAGCCCCAGAATCCTTGAATTCTGCTGTGATTTTTTTTTCCATGTAAGCTAATTTGATAGTGGGGACTGCCCTAATTGAATTAAGACACCTAACTACAATGGAGTCGATTGGACCCCATTATATAGGGCCCCAGTGGCAGCATTTAATCAACAATAACAGGGTGGTTGTCATTACTGTAATGCACAGAAGAGTCAAAGCAGTAATCAGAATATTTTGACTTATATGGATTTATGGAATTGGCTACTTAGACATTGGTGTCCATAGGAGTGAAAGAGATGGAAAATATACTACATATTTACTTGATCTACACAAGTGGAAGAACTTTAGGTCAAGTGAACAGTAGTCCAACTTGAATCACCAGAATACAGAGTCATGGCTCTTAAATCACTTCCAAGATTTGAGCCAGTTTACAGACCTATGTGCCTTGAATGAAGGGGAGGCTTGATCCCCTTGAGGACATACCCCACTACTCTGCCAAAAATTTATACTGTTAATCTTTCTTCTAGCCTTCTCCAACGAGATCTCTGGCCATTTATGAGAGGGACTGTTTATTGGAGAAAATGAAATAATCAGACTTTGGGGGATTACTAGATACTGGCTCTGAATTGTCCCTAATTCCAGGAGACCAAAAGTGTCACTGGGGTCTATTGGTCATAGTGGGGGCAAATGGAGGTCAAGTTATTTATGGAGTGTTCTGGTCACCTAGTGCTGCTCTGACAAGAATATACCACAAATGGGATGCTTGAAAAAACAGTTTATTTTCTTACAGTTTGGAGGCTTTAAGTCTGAGTTCAAAGTGCCAGGCTTTAGGGGCTGGGTGAAAGCCCCTCAACCTTGGGCCTCAGCTCTGCCTCTTGCTCCCAGCCCACTGGAGCTAGAGGCTTTTCTTCACTCAGATAGAAGCTGGCTGCTGAGACTGACAAGCCCAAGGTTGACAAGTAAAAAGGCATAGTCCTGATGTTACCAAACCACATGGCAGGCCATTAATTCAAGTCCATTGAAAGTCCAAAGGTCAGCAGAGCATGCCAGGTTGCTGAACAATGACACTGCTACATGCAGGGTTCAAGCGTGCTGTAAGCTGGAGACCATTCCCAAAGCTGCTTCTTATATACAGGAAGCAGACCACATCCCTGAAGCAGCTACTCAGTTACTTGTGGTAGATCCCACCATGGAGTTGATTGCCAGTCTTTTCATTGGGAATAACTACCACCAGCCACTCCACCAGGCCCAGCCAAGTTGATACACAACCTTAACTACCACATGGAGTCTTAGATCTGTCTCACAATGGATCCTGTGGGTCCCAAAATCATCCTATGCGATTTTCCCACTTCCAGAATGTATTGAGATAGATATACTCAGCAACTTCTAGAACCCCCATATTGGATCCCTGACATGTGGAATAAGGGCTATTATTGTAGGAAAAGCCAAGTGGAAGGCATTAGAACTGGCCCTACCTAGGAAAACAGTAAGCCAAAATAAATATCACATTCCTGGAGGGATTACAGAGATTAGTGCCACCATTAAGGATTTGAAAGATGCAGCAGTGGTGATTCCCACCACATCCCCATTTAACTTGCCTATTTGGCCTGTGCAAAAAACAGATGGATTTTGGAGAACGACAGTGGATTATTGTAAACTGAACCAGGTTGTGACTTCAATTGCAGCTGCTTTTCCAGATGTGGTTTCATTGCTTGAGCTAATTACTACATCTCCTGGGACCTAGTGTGAAGCTCTTGATCTAGCCAGTGCCTTTTTCTCAATTCCAGTTTTGAAGGATTATCAGAAGCAGTTTGTCTTCAGCTGGCAAGGCCAGCAGTACACTTTTACTGTCTTACCTTTAGGGTATATCAACTCTCCAACACTATGTCATAAATTTCCCTTCCATAAGATGTCACACTGGTCCATTACATTGATGACATTATGCTGATCTGACCTAGTGAGGAAGAAGTATCAATGACTTGACTTATTGTAAGACATTTGCCTGCTACAGGGTAGAAAATTAACCCAACAAAAATTCAGGCCCATTCTACCTCAGTGAAATTCCTATGTGTCTAGTAATGTGGGGCATGTTGAAATATTCCTACTAAAGTAAAGGATAAGTTATTGCATCTGCCCACTCCCACAGCTAAAAAGGCACAAGAACCTCTTTGGATTTTGGAGGCAACATATCCCTTATTTGTGTGTGCTACTCTGGACTATTTATCAAGTAATTAAAAAAGCTGCTAGTTTTGAGAGGGGCCCAGAATAAGAGGAGACTCTGCAACAGGTCCAGGTTGCTATCCAAGCCATTCTGCCACTTGGGCTATATGAGCCAACTGATCCAATGGTGCTTGAATTGTCAGTAGCAGATAGAGATGCTGTTTGGAGTCTTTGGCAGGACCCTACTGGTGAACCACAGTAGATACCCTTAGGATTTTGGAGCAAAGCTCTACCATCCTCTGCAGATAATTGCTCTTCTTTTAGGAAACAGCTTGTGACTTGTTACCGAGCCTTAGTAGAGTCTGAACACCTAACCATGGGTCATCAAGTCACCATGTTGCCTGAGCTGCCTATCATGAACTGGGTGTTGTCTGACCCACAGAGTCATAAAGTTAGATGTGTACAACAGCACTCCATTATTAACTGGAAATAGTATATAAGATATCAGGCTCAAGCAGGGCCTGATGGCACAAGTAGGTTGCATGGAAGTAGCCCAAATGCCCATGGTCTCCACTCTAGTCACATTACCTTCCTTCTCCAAATCTATATCTATAGCCTCATGGGGAGTTCCTTATGACCAGTTGAGTGAGGAAGAGAAAACTCATGCTTGGTTTACAGATGGTTCTACATGATATGCAGGCACCACTTGAAAGTGGACAGCAGCAGCACTGCAGCCCCTTTCTGGGACCTTCCTGAAGGACGATGGTGAAAGGAATTCTTCCCAATGGGCACAACTTCAAGTAATGCATCTGGTTGTTCACTTTACTTGGAAGAGAAAATGACCAGATGTGTAACTGTATACCAGTTCATGGGTTGTGGCCAATGGTTTGGGTGGATGGCAAGGGACTTGGAAGGAACATCATTGGAAAATTGATGACAAAGATGTATGAGGAAGAGATACATGGATAGCCCTATTTGAATGAGCAAAGAAGTGAAGATATTTGTGTCTTATGTGAATGCTCCCCAAAGGGTGACCTTGGCAGAGGAGGATTTTAACAGTCAAGTGGATATAATGACACATTTTATTGAAACCAGTCATTCTCTTTCCACAGTCACTCCTGTCATTGACCAATGAGCTCATGAGCAAAGTGGTCATGGTGGCAGGGATGGAGGTTATACATGGGCACAGCAACATGGACTTCCAGTCATCAAGGTTGACTTGGCTACAGGCACTGCTGAGTGGCAAATTTGGCTGCAGCAGAGCTCAACACTGAATCAAAAATACAGAACTATTTCTAGGGGGTGGGGATCAGGCAGTAACCTTTTGCCAGGTTAATTACAATAGACCATTTCCATAGTGGAAAGTGCTGCATTTTTTTCTCACTGGGATGGTCACTTATTCTGGATACAGATTTGCCTTCCTTGCACACCATACTTCTGTCAAAACTACCATCAGTGGACTTACAGAATGACTTATACACCATCATGGTATCCCACACAGCATCGCCTCAGATCAAGGGACTCAATTTATAGCAAATGACATACAGCAATGGTCCCATGCTCATGGAATTCACTGTTCGTATGGTTTTCTCCATCATCCTGAAGCACCTGCTTGATAGAATGAAAGTTATGGCATTGCTTGAACAATATCTTTCAGAAAGATCAGCACAAGGCCAGTTCCCATGAGGCGGAGGTTAAAGATGTCCCAAATGTCCAAACTACCTTGCCACTCCATCATTTCAGACATTAACTCCTCCTCCTCCTCCCAGTAATTTTCCCCATTTAGGGTTCTACATTTTGCTGCAACACCTCACAGAACTCACAGACACCCAAGAGATCATCTCACGTAGTAGTGGTGGAGGCTGGCAGGTTGGCGAGTCCCAGGTCTGTGAGTGGGTCTGGAGGATCTTCCTAATTCTCAGGGTTTGATGAACCTTGATCAGCAGATCAGATGATGGCTGCTGTCCCAAATCCAGGGGTGAGATGAGAATGAGCCAAAACACAACACCAGAGCAAGAGGAGGGTGAACCTTCCCAGGAAATTCATAGGTATACCCTCAAGGAAGCTAAGGGTGGTGATTTCAATTATACCCTCCAGCAAGGCAGGACTCAAGATACATTCCACCTGTGTTTCTCCAACAGCCATAACCTAAGTGGATGCCTTTAACAATCAACAGCTCAAGGCAAATCCAATCACAGAGCTGATTGCCAGTCATTATTGGGAATGACTACTACCAGCTGCCCAGCCAAGTTGACATTTGACCTTAACTACCACACCACCCCAAACAGGCATGAATAATAGGATTTGCAATACATTACAGAATGGAGGACAATGGCTAGAAGGGCCACATCAAGTAATTCACCACAGGCATCAACTAGTGATGATACCTTGCAGGGTTTGAAATGTTCTCTAGGAGCCTGTATATGTGCTAAACTGGTGTCCAATATATTGGTGCTATTTCCCCAGTAGCCAGGATTCATGAGTCCAGGAATCAAGGGGTTGAAATACAAGTGGCATCACTTACTGTTACCGCTAGTGACCCATGCAGAAAAATTTTGCTTCCTGTTCCTATGATCCTATGTTCTGCAGGTCTGGATGTCTTAGTCTCAAAGGGAAGAATACTCCTACCTGGAGACACAATACTGATGACATTGAACTGGAACTTAAGAATGCCACCCAGCCATTTTGGCCTCTGGATCAACAGGCAATCTGGTGTGATTGACCCTGATAGCCAAGGGGAAATCAGATTGATATTACATAATGGAGGTAAAGAAGAGTATTCCTGGAACACAGGAGATTCCTGACATTTCTTAGTACTACATGCCCTGCTATTAAAGTCAATGGAAAACTGTAGCAACCCAATTCTAATGTAACAACTAATGACCTAGACTGTTCAGGAATGAAGGTTTGGGTCACCCCACCAGGCAAAGAATCATGATCAGCTGAGGTGCTTGGTGAGGGCAAAGGGAATATGGAATGAGTGCTGAAAGAAGGTAGTTCTAAATACCAGCTACAAACATATGACCAGTTTCAGAAATGAGGACTATGATTGTTATGAGTATTTCTTCCTTGCATGTGTGCATCAAATATTTTTGTTTTCTTCAGTTATAAAATAGAAGATGGAAACAGGGTTAACATATTTTCAGTTGTATGCATGTTTTTGTTGTATCATGTTAGGCACAAGTGTGAATTTATAACTGCCTTCATTTAGAGATAATGTATGTTTTAAGGAGATGTGTACAGGTACCAAGTTGACAAGGGGTGGACTGTTTCAGTTAGGGTTATGTGTCAAATTGGCTGGGGCATGATTCTACATGTTTTAGTAGTTACGATATGGTTATCTCTTATGATGAGATCTGATAAAATGTAATCACCTCTATGATGAGATTTACTGTGAGCTGCCAGTCAGTTGAAAGGGAATTTCCTTCAGGGTGTGGCCTGCTTCCAGTATATATGGACACACTTTGGGAAAGGTCTCTGGTTTTTGCTTGAGATTCTGCATCTAGGTCATTATCATCTGGACTTGAACCAGTGGCCTGCTGTATTGCCTACCAATCTTGGGATTGTTGCCTTTACACCCTTTGAGCCAACAGCCTACCATTTTACCTGCTGATATTAGACTCTTCAGCCTCTGAAGCCAGCAGCTTGCTGTATTGCCTGCTGGGTTTGACCCTTGCAGCTGGGTGAATCAGGAGACGCCTTTGGCTTGATGTTTGACCCATGGACTTGGCATTTGCCAGCCTCTACAACTGCATGAGCCATTTCCTCTCTCTATACATGTTATTGTTGTTGTTGTTGTTATTGCTGTCAAGTTGGACCTGACTCATAACGACCCCTCCTTGGGTTTCCGAGGCAGTATCACTATGGAAGTAGATTGCCCAACCTGCCTTTTGGGGAGTGGCTGGTGGGTTTGAACTGCCAGCCTTCTGGATATAAATAAATAAATAAACAGATAGAGAAATAGATAAATAAATAAATAAATATTTCTTTGGTTTTGCTTCTCTAGAGAAC
>NW_006921668.1:712283-717806 GCF_000298275.1 Orycteropus afer afer | reverse complement strand
TTTATATTCAGGTAGATTATATTTAAGCATTAAGTATAAATAAAGTTATTCTCAGGCATATAATAACACAAAACACTTCATCAAAGACCACCTCTGAAAATACCCTTGGAGGAAACACCCTAGTAAAGAAAAAAGCTATTAAAAATGTAAGGAGAGAAAGAAAAAGTAAGTTGAACTTGCATAAAAACTTATCTAATGAGAAATTTTGAAACAAATCTTTTAAAATCAGGCAGATTTACTAAAACAGAAGTAAGTGAATATATGGATAAATTGAATACTATAAACAGATTTAAGAGATATATACATTTTATATCTTTCACTTAAGGACATAACAAAGGAACCACACAGACACACACACAGCCAACAACAAACAACAAAAAACCCTTCACAAAGCCAAAGGAAAACAAAGTCTTAAGAACAAGGGAATCATTCTGAAAAGTTCCCATGGATTTGGCAATGTGAAAGTCTCAGTGGATTAAATAAGTATTGTACCAGAGTACAATTGTTGATCAATAAATCTATACATGCTTATCAGTACTCTTGGCTGATCACAAATTCTTAATCTCAGTTTTGTTAGACAGAAACACTGAAGATGCATTTGAGCTGTAGTGTTGGTGAAGAATATTTAATATTACATTGTTAGAAGAATGAACAAATATGTCTTGGAAGAAGTACAGCCAGAATGCTCCTTAGAAGTGACAATGGCCAGACTTCATCTCATGATGTTATCAAGAGGGATCAATTCCTGGAGAAAGATATCATTCTTGGTAAGGCAGAGGGTCAGCAAAAAAGGGGAAGACCCTCAATGGGATAAATTAACACAATGGCTGCAACAATGGGCTCAAGTGTAGCAAGGATTGTGAGGATGCAGAACCAGGCATCCTGGTGTACACAGACTCAGTGTGAGTCAAAACTGACTTGTTGGCACCTAACAGACTAACAACAATCAGTGTAGCTACATAGTTTCTTGCAAAGACTATTGCGATATAATTGAAGAAGTCGATAGAGATTAATTGTCTAAGTTATGCACTTATTTGTTTTATAAGACCTTAATTTTGTTGAGATGAGTTAAAACATTTTTCACCTTTACTCCTCAATGCTTAACTCATTAGAAATGTTAAATAAATGATTTTCTAAAGTGAATGCACAAATAAAAGAATGACTAAAAACCTTATGCCAATTCTTATTCATATGTCACTTTTCTAACTCCTGTTTGTAACCTGGTGTTGGTGTAGTGGTTAAATGCTCACTGCTAACCAAAAGGTCACTGGTTCAAACCCATCAGCTGCTTCCTGGAAGTAGGATGCGGCAGTCTGCTTCCCTAAATATTTATGGCCTTGGAAATCCTATGGGATAGATAGTTCTACTCTGTCTAATAGGGTTGCTGTGAGGTAGAAACAACTCAACTGCAATGGGTTTTGTTTTGGTTTAATGACATATTAACTGAGGAACATTTTGGAAAAAAAATTGATTACAGAAATACAAGATTATATAATTATAAAAATTCAAAATTTAAAAATTATATAGAATAAAAAGTGAAAATTAAAAAAAAAATTCTATTGTGATTTGGGTGAAAATTTACAGAGGAAATTCATCTTCCATACAGCAGTTCACATACACTGTGTCTCATGACATTGACTGCAATCTCCCACAATGAAACAGCTCTCCTCCCACTTCCTCCCCCTAGGCACCTTTTTCCTGTGTCTTTCCTTCCCAAGCACTCCTGCCCCCCTAGCTGTCTCCCTGTGCAAAGGGCATAGCCCTTTTATTATCCCATGATCAATCTCTCCAAGGAGTGTATATCTACCTAATATAAATGTTCAATTCATATGCCTGTCTTTTGCTTGGCTGGAAGCCACAGGAGTGGGTTCAATTCCAGACCAGAAGGGCAGCTAGGCGCCATAGTCTCAGGGATTCTACCAGGCTCTATCAGACCAACAAACCTGGTCCTTTTTTTTTTAAAAAAAAGTGATTTTGAGTTTTGTTCCACATTGTTCTTCCACTCTATCCAGGATCTCCTACATAGATTCCCCTCTGAGTGGTTGACAGTGGTAGCCAGGCATCATCTAGTTCTTCTGATCTCATAGTCATATAGGCTGAGGATCACATGGTGTACCAGTCCCTTGGATTAATTGTTTCCATGCATCTTTGGTTTTCTTCATTCTTCTTTGCTTAGAAGAGGAGAGATCCATTGTTATATCTAGATGGCAAGCTTTTATGATCTCAGTCACTACTCACCGAAGTAGGATGTGGAACAATGTTTTTGTGTAGTATATTATGCCAATTGAGGTTAATGTCCCCTGCAACCACAGTCCCAAGCCCACAGTTCCAACTACTTTCTCCCTCTGGGTAACTGGCTGTGGCCAAGTGACTACAACCTTGTCTCTTGTCAGCTGTATCATATACCTGGGAATTCTTACAGAACATACCAATACACTTGTAGAAACATTGTCTGCCAACCCTATACATGGTTATGGGCACAGTCTCCCCTGCATAGACATACCTAATTATTCAGCCTGTCCACCCATCTATCCACCCATAGATCCCGTAGATCAATGTTTTCCATCACTAACAATGCAGTATTGTATGTGCAAAATGGCTCATCTTTGTTTCCTGTACCTCGCATGCACCTCTCTATGTCTTCCTCTTGCTCAACGCCACCATGTTGATCAGTCACATTTGGTACATTGCCCTTCTCTTCACCCAAATCTCTACCTGTCTAGCAGTGTTCCCTCCCCTCCCTTCCCATCCCTGGTAATCAACAAAGACAATTTCCTAAAAAGTGAAATATTTATTTAATCAATTTCCCAACCTCATCCTCTTATCTCCCTAACTCTTCAAATTTATATGCCTCCACAGAGGTAATTACTACTAATAATTTAGTGTATAATATGGCTGGATCTACTATGAATTTCTACATAAATAAATACATAGATATAGATATACATGTATAGTCCTTTGAAAGGAGAATATAAATGGAATGACAATGTATGTATTGTTTTGTAATTTGATGTCTCATTTGACTATCTTGGAGATGAATAAAAATGAATTTACTTCATTTATATTTACCTACCTCATGAAATTTCATAGTGGATGTACCATAATCTGTTTAGTTATTATTCTGTTGATGAATATTCATGTTTCTAATTTTTAGTGCTTACAGCAATGAATAAGTTCAAATATTTCATCAAGTATGATGTCTGCTATAAATTTTTGGCAGATATACATGATCAAAGTAAGAAAGCATTCTTCTATTCCTAGTTAGCAGTGTATATTGGGCATAATTGTTGAGTTTTATCTAATGCTTTTTAAGGCATTTTTTTAGATGACTGTGTGCTTTTACTTTCTGATTTAAGGTAGTAAGTTACAGTAATATATTTCTTAATATTAACATTTTATATTCCTGAGATAAGTTTACACACATTTATATATGTATGTATGTGTGTGTGTTTGTGCGTGTATATGTATGTGTGTGTGTGTGTGTGTGTATATATATATATATATATATACACATACATACATAAATATATATGTGTGTGCGTATGTGTATGTATGTATGTATATATATCTGCTGTTGTTTTTAGGTGCCATCAAGTCAACTGCCACTCATAGTAACACTAAGTACAAAAGAATGAATCCTGTGCCATCCTCAAAATTATTGCTATGTGTGAGTCCATAGTTGCAGCCACTATGTCAATCCATCTCATTGAGGGTCTTTCCCTTTTTCACTGACCCTCTACTTTACCAAGCATAATATCCTGCTCCAGGGAATGGTCCCTTCTGACAACATGACCAAAGTAGGTCAGACAAAGTCTGGCCATTCTTACTTCTAAGGAGCATTCCACCTGCACTTCTTTCAGAACAGATTTTTTCATTCTTTTGGAAGTCCACGGTATTTTTAGTTTTCTTCTGCAACACACAATTCGAAGGTATCAACTCTCCTTTGGTCTTCCTTACTCATTGTCCAGCTTTCACATGCACATGGGGCAACTGAAAATACTAGGGCTTGGGTTCCAACCCAAACCAAACCCACTGCCGTGGAGTCAGATCTGACTCATAGCGACCCCTCCTTGGGTTTCTGAGGCAATATCACTATAGAAGTAGATTGCTCAACCTTCCTTCCAAGGAATGGCTGGTGGATTTGAGACGCCACCCTTCTGGTTAGCAGTCAAGTGCCTTAGGCACTACACTACCAGAGCTCCTATGGCTTGGGTTGTTGTTGTTGTTGTTGTTATGTGCTGTCGAGTCGGCCCCGACTCATAGCGACCCCTCCTTGGGTTTCCGAGGCAGTTATCACTACGGAAGTAGATTGCCCAACCTTCCTTCCGAGGAGTGGCTGGTGGGTTTGAACCGCCAGCCTTCTGGTTAGCAGTCAAGTGCCTTAGCCACTATGCTACCAGAGCTTGGGTTAGGCACATCTTAATCTTCAAAGTAACATCTTTGTTCCTTAACACTTTAAAGACATCTTTTGCAGCAGATTTGCCCAGAGCAATATGATATCTGATTTCTTGACTGCTGGTTCCATGGGTGTTGGTTGTGGATCCAAGTAAAATGAAATCCCTGGCAACTTCAATCTTTTCTCCTTTTATTGTGATGTTGCTTATTGGTCTAGTTGTGAGAATTTTAATTTTCTTTGTGTTGAGGTATTATCCATATGGAAGACTGTAGTCTTTGATCTTCATCAGTAAGTGCTTCAAGTTATCTTCACTTTCAGCAAGCAAGGTTGTGTCATCTGCATATCACAGGTTGTTAATGAGTCTTTCTCCAATCCTAATGCTAATCCACATTCTTTTTTGTATAGGCCAATTTCGTGGATTATATGCTCAGCACATAGATTGAACAAGTATGGTGAAAGGATACAACCCTGACACACGCCCTTCTTGATTTTAATCCATGCAGTATTCTCTTGTTATTTTTGAATGACAGCCTTTTGGTCTATGAACAGATTCTTTATGAGCACAGTTAAGTGTTTTGGAATTTCCATTCTTCATAGTGTTATCCATAATTTGTCAATTGCCTTTGTGTAGTCAATAAAACACAGACAAAGACCTTTCTCATGTTCTTTGCCTTCAGCCAAGATCCGTCTGATATCAGCAATAATATCCCTCATTCCACATCCTCTTCTGAATCCAGCTTGAATTTTTGGAAGTTCCCTGTCAATATGCTACTGCAACTGTTTCTGAATTATCTTCAGCAACATTTTACTTGTGTGTGATATTAATAATATTATTTGATAATTTCCACATTCTGTTGGATCACCTTTCTTTGGAATGGGCATAAATATTGATCTCTTCCATTCAGTTGGTCAGTTAGCTGTCTTCTAAATTTCTTGGCCTTTCTAATTTCTTGTCTTTCTAAATTTCTTGACCTCCAGCACTGCATTCATTTGTTGAAGCATCTTAATGGGTATTCTGTCAATTTTTAGAGGCCTTCTTTTTTGCTAATTCCTTCAATGCAGCTTGGATTTAGTCCTTCAATACCATTGGTTCTTGATCATATGCTTCTTCCTGAAATAGTTGAACA
>NW_006921668.1:698094-712031 GCF_000298275.1 Orycteropus afer afer | reverse complement strand
AACCCACCAGCCACTCCTCGGAAGGAAGGTTGGGCAATCCTACTTCTGTAGTGATACTGCCTCAGAAACCCAAGGAGGGGTCTTTATGAATCAGGGCTGACTCAATGGCACATAACAACAACAACAACAACATATACATGCATATATATGGATACACATATACACACACACATACACACACACACACACAGGAAAAAACAAAGTAAAGATATGCAGAAAGATTACTGTGTCCTGTGGAGGTTGGAGCTGTCCACAGAGACCTTCAGTATTCACTAGCTCAGGATTGTTTTTGCCATTTTCTTAACTTCAGTTCCTCCCCATATGCACAAAATGTTAATTAGGACTGTGCCTTAAGTGTAGCACAGGCTTGGTATTTCCATTTCCCAAAGGTAGGTAGGCACTTTCTATCCACCTTCTTGATCAGATGTCCAGATTACTTGCTGCTTCTCCAGATGGCTGGTATTTTTTACTCTTTTACTTAGAGATGAGGCAGCTTTTCAGTGGCCCTTAGCTTTAATTAGGCAACTCGGTTTCAGTTCCCAACTTCTATTAGCCTGAAACCTCATCTCTAATCTAATCCTGCATGGGCATTAACATGCCCCTAGTTAACAAGGTCTATTTCTGGTTCCAATATCCTTATGAGTCATTAGTTTAACTGCCATTTACCACTCTGGTGTTTTGGCTTAACTCTTCATTTTAGGCAAGTGGAATTTTCCTTTTCTTTACATAGTCAGTTATTTAAGGTTTTATCCCCTTTTCCTCCCCCCCTATTTTTATGTATTTGGATTGTGGGTGGGTGTAAGTCATTCTAAATGAAGTCAATCTGTCATATTAATCAAGAGTCAAGTTGCACTATTTACTCTATTCATCCTTTCTCTGAATCGAGCAACACACACACGCACACATAATTTTTTTTTTTTTTTTAATTTCTGTCTGAAGCCTTCTGCCTTCCAGTGTCAGGCTGAACTGGATGACCACTGAACAGAGTAGTTGCTGTTGAGTCAACTCCGACTCATGGTGACTTCATGTATGTTTATTCTATAGAACTGTGCTCCACAGGCTTCCCAAGGGCTCATTTTTTTAGAAGTTGGTTGTCAGATATTTCTTCTGAGGTACCTCTGGTGGACTCAAACTGCTAAACTTTTGGTTAACAGCCAAGTTTGCTACCTGTTTGCACTACTCAGGGGCTCTGGAAGGTCACTAGATCTTCCCTACGACTGTCATTCTGGGCTTTTGTTCTATAGCCTCATAGAAATAGCCAGTAGAGCAGCTAGAGCAATCACAGCTTTGTCTTCCTCATGTTGTCTGCAAGACCTCTTCAGCTCTTCAGTTTTCTGCCTTTGGTTTGTCTGTTGCTCTTATCTTGCTTGCAAAAGAAAACACCCTCTGGTACCTGTGCCAGGCTGGACATACAGGTACATTACAGTGGCCTTTTCAGCCCTTCTGCCTACATGCTCTCTTCCCTTTTCCATGGGAAACCAAACCCAACCCACTACTATGGAGTTGATTCAGACTCATACCAACCCCATGCGAACTATGAGTTCTCCATGATAGGCAGGGAAAAATGCTGAAGTCTTGCAGATATTCTGGGCCATTCCTGGGAAAAGGTAGCACAAGCCTGCCTTCTGCTCCAGAGTTCTGGGGTCCCCTCCACTGACTCAACCACAGTAAACAGAGACAAGGTCCCTTCTCTTGCGATCTCCAGGTCTTAAGCTCTCTTCCTCCTCTTTCTTTTCCATCCCCACAATCTGAGCAAACATTCTTTAGTATTTACAGCAAGAGAAACAAATGCTTAGATCATATATTCTAAATCATCTGCCTTTGCCAAGTCCTTAAGCCTTTGAAGACTGAAAGCTAAGAAGGGACTCCTTTGTTATCAGTGTTTTGCTGTGTCATCCTTTCCCTAAACCAGTGAGGAAGGAATGCTCAGGCTGTCTGAGCTGGATGAAGATCACAGGGAATGAGGAACAATGTGAGGACAAACTCATATAATATCTCAAAATTTATTCATTCACAAGTACTTGTGCTGTTTGCTTTCTTCAGCCAGAATTCCATTATACTTTTTGGAAGAGATTCTGTTATTTTCTAATCAACTGGTGGATATATTTAGTACATTTATCAGAAATTAGCTTAGTAATCATTTGGAATATCATCTCCAATATCAATATCTCCAATATCAAAACTCCCTGTTAATCTTTATTTTCTTAAACTCTAAAAACCAAAACCATTGCCATTGACTTGACCTTTGAGTCACAGCAGCCCTATGTGTTAGAGTAGAACTGAGCCCGAAAGGGTTTTCTTGTCTGTTACCTCTAAGAAGCAGGTCACTAAACTCTTCTTCCACGGTGCTGCTTGAAGGGTTAGAATCATCAACCTTTCAGTTAGTAAAAAAAAACAAAAAAACAAAAAAACTCACTGCTGTTGAGTCGTATCCTACCCATAGCTAGCTCTTCTTGGGTTTCCGAGGCAGTATCACTAGGAAGTAGAATGCCCAACCTTCCTTCCCAGGAAGTAAGTTTGAACCAGCAGTCTTCTGGTTAGCAGTCAAAAATGCCTTAGGCACTATGCTACCTAGCCGAGAAAAAAACCCTTTGTGACACCCAGGGACCCTCTTAAATTCTGTTTTGCTACTTATTTATTCAATTCAATTCATTCAGTATTTATTGTAAGCACCAAATTCTGGGCTGATAAATGAAAGGCTGGCAGTTAGAACCCAACAGTAGTTCAGCAGAAGAAATCTGGCAATGTGCTCCGATAAAGATTAAACAATAACAAAAACCCAAACTCATTGTCATCAAGTTGATTCCCGATAAAGATTATGGCGTAGGAAATCCTATGGAGTAGTTTCCTCTGTCACACAGGGTTGCTATAAATGGGAATCCACTCAATGGCATACAACAACGTGTCAGGGACTGTGCTATCTGTTGGAGGAAAATATAAGACAAAATAAAGGATTCTTTCCTTTACATGAGAAAGGAATGTGGGGGTATTATGGATTGAATTGTGTCCTCTCTGAAATATGTGTTGGAATTCCTATACCTGTGGAGGTAATCCTGGTTGAGAATAAGGTTTGTTCTAAACCTAATGACTTCTGAATTTAAAAGATCAGCAGAGACACAGAGAAAGAAACAAGCCTAAAGGGGGTGATGGTGGTGGTGGAGATAGAAGCTACACAAAATCACCAAGGAACCAAGGGATGCTGGGGTTATAGAAGCTAAAGGAGATAAGGACCTTCCTCCAGAGCCAACAGAGAAAGCCTTTTCCTATAGTTGGTGCCCTGAAATCAGGCATTAACTGAACTATGAGAAAATAAATTTCTGATTTTTTTTTTTTAATGTCTGATTTTTAAAGCCATTCACTTGTGGTATTTCTGTTATAGCAGCAGTAAGGAACAAAGACAGAGGAAGACAGAGACAAATTACCTAGTAATTATGAAGAATGTGATAACAACCATAATTCAAAAAAACCAAACCCGCTGCCACTGAGTCATATCCAACTCATAGTGACCCCCACCAGCCTTTTGGTTAGCAGTCAAATACCTTAGGCACTACACTACCAGAGCTCCTAACAATAACCATAATAGTGGAATGTATGAGAGACAGCAACTAACTCTGATGGAACCACTGAGACTATGGCCCATAGCTGCCTTTCAGTTCTGGAGGTGAATCTACTCCGGTGGCTTCCAGCCAAACAAAAGACAGACTTATGAGGTGAACATTTACATTAGGTTGATACACTCCTTGGAGGGAACAATCATGGGAGAATAGAAGGGCTGTGTATGCACACGGAGACAGCTCAGGGGGCAGGAGTGCATGGTAGAGAAGGACACAGGGAAGAGGTAACTATGGGGAGGAAATGGAAGGGGAGCTGTTGCATTGTGGGAAATTGCAGTCAATGTCATGAGACAAAGTGTATGTGAACTGCTGTATGGAAAGTGAATTTGCTCTGTGAACTTTCACCCAAATCACAATTTGAGAGAGAGAGTGAGAGAGAGCGAGAGCGAGAGCGAGAGAGAGAGAGAGAGAGAGCACCATTAACTGACTGAGGAAGTAAGAGACATCTCAGAGGAGATAACTTTTCAGTGAAGAATAAATGGATATGCAAGTAGTGAAGGATGGAGAAAATTCTAGTTGTAGGGTAATAGCAATAGAGGGGGATCCAGGGAGAGTAAGAAGCCCTTGAAGCCCCATCAAGACATGAGCAAGTGATAAGTTTGGGAATGGAAAGGGTGTCTGGATGTGAGTAGATTAGGGGAGGAGGGAGTGGCAGAGATAAAACTAACAAGATCTGTGTTTTGTGTTTTAGGAAATGTATCTTCATTTAGTGCTTTTTTAAGTTGGGGAGAAAAAAAGCAGATATTGTGGTGCAGAGAATAGGAAGAAAAGAGAGAGGGAGAGAACAAGCTTGGTAGCAGAGAAATAATCTAATAGGCTGCAAGAAATCTTTGCAGCCTTATAGCACCACAGTATGTCAGGCCCTTAGTATTTCTCACAGAGTACAAACTCTTTATCTAGGATTTAACTATATCTTATACTTTTAATTAATAGTGACAATATCAACTGAGATTAGAGAAATATATATATATATATATGGATATGTATGTATGTATATATATGTATATATGTATGGCTGAACTTTTGGATAACTTAGGTAGAGGTGTCTGTAAGATTACTTAGGAGACATTTCTAGCTGGTTATTGGAAATGTTTTTTATAAGCACATTCTTTACCTTTTCATGGGGTGTGAGGTGAGGTTGAAGTGAAGGAGTATGGGGAGTCAGAGTTTGATTTAATGCCTGACCAGTTAGTAAATATCATAGTTTTTGTAGTGTTGCTTGGAGTTGATTCTAATTCACAGTGACCCTATTGACAGAGTAGAACTCCTCTTAGGCTTCCCTAGGCTGCAGTTTTTACAGGAGCAGATTGTCAGGTCTTTCCTCCCATTGTATGGCTGGTGGGTTTGAACCACCAGCCTTTCAGTTAGTAGCCGAGTGCTTATTCATTGCATCACCAGGGCTCCCTTGCATATTCTGTGTAATACCTAGTAAATATTTTAGTTGTATCTTGTCCTTTTATCTTTTCCTACAGACAAATGATTAAATATGCATTTGTGCACTTTTTATGTGCATGTGACTCTGTAAGGTTCTTCAGGTGATACAGTGGTGTTACGAACCAATCATCTAGTTCATGTATGTAGTAAGTAAAGTGCATAAATGATTACAAAACAAGTTACATAAAACATAACATGTTATATACCATAGTATAATAGAAGTCACTGGTAGTGCGAACAGTTAATTTGCCTGGCTGCTTATTAAAAGGTTGGAGGTTCTAGTTCACCCAGAGGCACCTTGAAAGAAAGGTCTAGTAATCTATTTTTGAAAAATTAGCCATTGGAAACCCTACTGTGATAGTTGGAGTTGTGTGTCAACTTGGCTGGACCACAATTCTGAGTGGTTTAAGCAGTTGCAGTGTGGGTTATTCCCATGATAAGATCAGATGTATATGTTTTAAGCAGCCAATCTGTTGAAAGTGAGTTTCTCTAGGGGTGTAGCCTGCTTCCAATATATTTATGGACATCCTGGGAAAAGAGACACTCTTCTGTGGATTGGGATCCTGTTGTTCTGCTTACAACTGTCCATGAACAAACAATCCACCATTTGGCCTGGTGATCTTGGATTCATCATTCATTGGCATCAACAGCCAGTGTACTGCCTTCCAACCTTGAGTTCGTCAGCCCCTACAGCTGTGTGAGTTGGCAAAAGCCTCCAGCTTGACGTTTGATCCAAGAACTTGGGACTTGCCAACTTCTATAAGTGTGTGAGCCATTTTCCTAAGATAATTTTTTTTTCTCTGTCTCTATATAAGCTTTATTGGTTTTGTTTCTCTAGAGAACCCAGCCTAACACACCTAACAGAACACATTTCTATTCTGACACACGTAGGGTCACCATGAGTTGGAATCAACTCAAGGGCAACTGGTTATAGTCTAAAGGTTTTATCGGACAGCATGTTGTTTTTGTTGTTTAGTGCCATGGAGTCAGCCCTGACTCATAGAGACCCCTACTTGGGTTTCTGAGGCGGTATCACTACGGAAGTAGATTGCCCAACCTTCCTTCTGAGGAGTGGCTGGTGGGTTTGATCCGCCAGCCTTCTGGTTAGCAGTCAAGTGCCTTAGGCACTATGCTACCAGAGCTCCCATTGGACAGCATAGTATAGATTAACAATGAGGTAACAAACAACTTCACAACCTCAGTGGCTTAAGAGAACAAAACTTTACTTCTCACTCATAGGAAATCTTCTGTGTGTCTGGGAAATCTTCTAGGCAGCTAGCTGTCTTACATGTGTTGGCTTAGCATTCTGGACAGCTCTGATTATAAGGCAGGTGCCTCCAAATGGACAGGATGATCACTGGAGAGGAAAAGTGGACCAAGCATGGGCTAATGGCAATTAAATGATCTATTTAGATGTTACTCAAGTCACTTCTGCTTACATTTCACTGCTAAAACAAGTCTCATTAACCATTACCATGTTTAAGTTCAAGGGGGTAAAGAACTATCTTTCTGTGTGTCAGGATGAAGAAAGGACCAGATACTGGTAAACAGTAATAAAGCTAATCAATGTATAGTAAGATAAACATCATAATAATGTTACAAAGAAAGGGCTAAGAGGCTTCCACAGCAGGAAGCAATCACAACTTAGGATGCCATAGGATAAAAGATACCTCTCCTGATTATCTGCCAATGGGTGAAAGTTTGTTGTTTGCTGTTTGTTCTTACACCAGTAACACCTGGGCTTCTGGGGCTGCCAATCCACTCCTAGCTCCCAAGCTGGTTGATTCAGTAGAACTCATAAGACTTCCATACTTTTCATATCTTTGTTTGTTCTTTTGTTTCTCTCTTATGGGTCTCCAATTTGTGACCTAGGAAAAGGGAATCTGTTCAGGAGAGTTTCTGATAAGTTTCAGTTGGTGTTCTAAGCACTTCCCATTGCTTTTCAAAGGCATAGGTCTATTTTACACTAAAGTTCAGTGGAATGGTTAAGCCACATGACTTACCTAAGCAATTATCATATCTCTTTCTTGGACCGTAGACAATTATGACAGCCATTAGAATGCACCCAGAAACTGAGCACAGGAATAAATGGCAGTTGACTGTATTGATTTTACATAAAAAGGAGAATATAGTTCTATAGCTTTATAGAAAATGAGATCACCACTAAACTAACTCCACGGCACATAACAACAACACTAAACTAAAAACAATTGGGAAGCAATTGGGTTTTCATTCTTCCTCTAAGCCCCTTAGGGAAAGTCAGGAACTTTTAGTGTCTTTCCTATTTGCATTTACTTCTTATCCAATTCTTAATTATAATTCAGCGAGAGTACAGAGAATGACTGTTGTGGGTTGAACTGTGTCTTCTCAAAAGATATGGTTAACTCCTAACCCCTGGTACTGTGAATGTGACCTTATTTGGAAATAGAGTCATGGAGGATGTAATCAAGACAAGATCATATTGGTTTAGGGTGGCCCCTAAACCCAGTGACCAGTGTCCTTATAAGAAGGATGTGTGAAGAGGTACAGAGATACACAGGGAGGCAGAGATTGAAATGATGTGGCTGCAAGACAAGCAATACCAAGGATTGCCAGTCACCACCAGAAGCTGAGAGACGCAGGGAACAGATTCTCCCTCAGAACCTCCAGAAGGAGCCCACCTTGCCGATAATTGATTTTAGACTTCTGGTATCCAAAACTGTGAGAGCATAAATTCCTGTTGCGAAAATAAATGTTGGTTGTTTTAAGCCACCCAGTTTGTGGTAATTTGTTACTGCAGCAGCCCTTAGAAACTAATAAGGAACCCTGGCGGTGCAGTCATTAAGCTCTCTGCTGCTAACTGAAAGGTGGGCAGTTTGAATCCACCAGCAGCTCTGCAGGAGAAAAGACCTGACAATCTGCTCCCATAAAGATGACAGCCTAGGAAACCCTATGAGGCAGTCTTACTCTGTCCCATAGGGTCACTATGAGTTGGAATCTACTGGACAGCACGTAACAATGAGAGTCAGATTTGCTAAAATGGGAAAAAAAGAATACTTCTCCATTTTCTGTTTTAAAATTAGAATGATCAATTGATTCCTGATTTTTCTTTTTTAGTTTTTTGGAAACATGTATCGCTACATATAAAACTGTGAGAAATCTCTATACTATCTCTGAATCTTTGTTGCTACCTCTAGAAAACTATGGTGTATGTTTTGAGTAGGATATTGTCTCTACTTTGAATTTTCCTATCCTTTCCTCCTTCCATTGCCTCTCTTATTTTATATCTTCTTATATGTATGTTTGGGAGCTCTGGTAGCATAGTGGCTAAAGCACTTGACTGCTAACCAGAAGGCTGGCGGTTCAAACCCACCAGCCACTCCTCGGAAGGAAAGTTGGGCAATCCTACTTCCGTAGTGATACTGCCTCGGAAACCCGAGGAGGGGTTGCTATGAGTCGGGGCTGACTCGACGGCACATAACAACAACAACAACATATGTATGTTTAACGTGCTCAGGTGGCATAGTACCTAAGGCATTTGACTGCTAACCAGAAGGTTGCCAGTTCAAACCCACCAGCCCCTCCTGCGGAAAGAAGATGGGACAATCTACTTCTGTGAAGATTTACCGCCTCGGAAATCCAGTAGGGGTCGCTATGAGTCAGAATCCACTTGATGGCAGTGAATTTGGTTTGATTTTATATGTACGTATATCTGTAAACAGCTTCAAACACTTCTTGGAAACAGGAAGTGTATATATAATAAGTATAATTTCTCCATATTTTCAGAAGTTGGCTGCATTACAGACTGGGAAGATTTGTCATACATACAATGTTATATTTTAAAGTGAACATTGGAATTAAAAATATTTGATATTAATATCTTATTTAAAACACCAATGTTGTGACTATTTAGAAAGGGGATTCAGAAATCAGTGCCCACTGTGGTCCAGTTGATTGACTGAGTGACTCTGTAGGACAGAGTAGAACTGCCTCATGGGGTTTCCAAGGCTGTAAATTTTTACAGAAGCCGACTGCCACATCTTTCTGCCACGGAACTACTGGTGCATTCCAACCGCCGACCTTTTGGCTTGCTGCCGAGCGCTTTGGCCACTGCGTCACCAGGGCAGAAACCAATACGCAGGATTTAGAAGGAACTGAAGCCGAGCAAATATTATTTTTTAAAAAAATTCCAGCGCCTCACTGGGAGCGACCCTTTCCACAGGGGGAAGCAGAGACGCCAGGAGATGACCGAAAGCTAGGCAATCCCGGAGAGGCCGAGTTGGCGTAGGCAGTGCCCGCGCCAAGAGCAGAGATGCTGTTCCAAGGGTGCAGTGGAGGGGCGGGCTGGGGCGGGGGTCGGAGTTAGAGGCGGAAAGGCGATTTCACAGTTATGCTTTTGTAGGCGTTGTTAACAGCCCGCCAGACAGGAGGCGGGGTAGGAGCCGGATTAAAACAGCAGCCTGGAAGGAAGGAGCGAGGGAGGGACGAGAACAGTAGGAGGAGCAGCGAGCTGGGCTGCGGCGGTAGGAGGAGCGGCCTTCGCGAGGCCACGTTTTGTTTTTGTTATTTTCCATCCGGATAGTTTTCGCAAGCCCTTGCTGAGGACTGACCGCGCCGCAGCTCGGCTGCACCGACCTTCCAGGTGACAGCCGGTCACCCCGGTAGGAGTCAGCTCCGCCCAGAATCACCCCCTCCCGCCCACAGCCCATTCCCCGCCCAGCCTCCCAGTGCATGCCCGAGGCTAGAGCGGCGGCCGCAGCGGATCTGCAGCGCTGGAGGAGGCGGCGACCAGCAGCGGCGGGAGGCGGTGGCGTGGGGCCCTCGGCGTTGTGCTCTGAGCGGACAGACCCGCGGCGAAGAAAAGGGAAGTCCGGTCCCGAGGCACGAGCTAGAGAACAGAGGATGCAGATTTAACCCGCCCTGCCCTTCAAGCCTGGCTGCTGGGCATTCGCCTCCGTGCTGGCTGCAGGAACCACTGACCAGCGTTCGGGAAAGTGCTGCCTGGGGCAGAGCCCTAGCCTACAGTCGTGGAGTTTGGGGTCGCGGGAGCCGCGTGTGGGAGTTGGCACAGTTTCGGCGGAGCCTTCAGCGCAGGAGTTGGGGGCGCGGCGCTCCGGACCAGCCGCCTCCGTGCCCTCCTTAGGCACAAGTTATGGAAAACCCCAGCTGCATTCAGGATGAGCCGTTTCCGCACCCTCTGGAACCCGAGTCGGGCGCCCCTTCTATGTCAGCCCTGGGGAAGCCCGGCGAGAAGCGGTTCCGGCTGTGGTACGTGGGGGGTTCATGCCTGGACCGCAGGACCACGCTGCCCATGTTGCCCTGGCTCATGGCCGAGATCCGCCGGCGCAGCCAGAAGCCAGAGGCGGGCGGCTGCTGCGCGCCGCCGGCCCGCGAGGTGCTCCTGGTGCTGAGCGCGCCCTTCCTGCGCTGCGTCCCGGTGCCGGGCGCAGGGGGCTCCAGCCCCAACATCGCGCAGCCAAACCCGTCCGTGTTCATCTTTGAGCACAAGGCGCAGCACATCTCGCGCTTCATCCACAACAGCCACGACCTCACCTACTTCGCCTACCTGATCAAGGCGCAGCCCGACGACCCAGAGTCGCAGATGGCCTGCCACGTTTTCCGCGCCACCGACCCTAACCAGGCAAGAACTCCGCTGGAAGGCGCGGGGAAGGGTTCGGGGAGGGGCTGGCGCACAGAGTAGGGTAGCAGGGCCGAAGGGGCCGGGCCGCACTTTTCTGACCCACTGTGGTTGTGTTACTGGTGCGCGCCCTCCACGTGGCTCGGCTAGAGCGCGCGACGTCCTCTCCCAGTCTCTGACCCGGAGTCGAGTTAAAAGCCCTACGGGACTGAGTGGCGTCTGGAGTAGACCCGTCTGAAGGAGCAGAGATGAGGGAGAGAGGCAGATGGAGAACTGTCTCGGGACTAAGGAGAAGTGGTCGCTCACAAGGGGAACGCATGGAAAGTGCGCGTCCGGAAAGGACCGCACTGTCTGGAGTGTGAGCAGGGACGGAGACGTCCCAGCCTTCGCTGTGTGTGTTTATATAGGTATATATATGCATGTGTAAAAACAGGAGAAGATTGGGATCCTAGCAGCCCCGCACTCGGTTTGGTTTTGTCCTGCTCCTAAACTCATTTGATCGGTCGCGTCATAGCAGCACCTGCTGGTCTTCGGTCCCCAAGGCTCTTTCGGAGTAGGATTTAGGGAAAAGTTACTAGACTTCATTGTCAGATTGTCAGCAAAGTACGATTCTGCATTATGTGTGAAATTGAAGGACAGTCTTTAAAATTTTTTTTGACAGTTTTTTTTTTTTTGGTACACACTTCAGTAGAGACAGAATCATTACAAACTTGGATCATTTAAAGTTCAGCGTAGTAAATGAGGTATTTGTATGAAGAGGTCAAAATTGTTTTTTTAATAATATTTTTCCAGAGTTTATGAAATCGAGCTGTTTTCACCAAACAATAGATTTAATTGCTTAGAAACAAACATGATCCTTCTCAAGAAGCTAGAGGAATCGGCACCAAACTTTGCCACAGTGATTGTTTCTTGGAAAATAGTTTAAAAAAAATGCGTAAAGAGAGTTTTAATATATCAAAAACCTTTGGAGTGCTGTCTTTAAGATGATTATTTAATATTTGCAAAGTAGTTTTCAATAATAGTGTTGTAAATATAAATAAATAAGGTCTCAGGTTTCACCATGTGATGGTGCTTTTGGTAATTGGGAAATTTGTGGTAACAACAACAGTAGTCTGATGAGAAAAACAGCCTGTAAATAAGGCAGTAATTTTTTCTTAATTTATAATTCTAATATCTCTAATTGAAAGACTTCCTGGTGGTTCTCCAGTTTTTCAGAAAAGATGTCTCGCTGAATTGAAGAAAATAGAGATTCATGGCCTTAGATTTTATCTGTTTCTTTGTAGTTTCATCTCTTAATACTCAGTTCTCATTATGAAGAGAGCAATTTTTTAGTTGTGTGATCACTGATTCTAACAGTGATTAAAACAGTGATGAATTTTATTTCATACTAGTTTAAACTTTTTTTTAGCTTTTACATATGTTGAAATTGGAGTACAACATATTCTTTATTTCTGAAGACACTTGCCTGCTAACCAGACGGCTGGCGGTTCAAATCCACCAGCCACTCCTCGGAAGGAAGGTTGGGCAATCCTACTTCCGTAGTGAAACTGCCTCGGAAACCCAAGAAGGGGTCGCTATGAGTCGGGGCCGACTCGACGGCACATAACAACAACAACAACAACAACAACAACACGGTATTAAGATTTTCTTGTTCTGTCAATAAGGAGGAATAAATGCATTTTTCTAGAACTTTAAGGAACCTTTCATTATTCTTAAGGAGCCTTGATGGTACGGTGGTCAAAGTGCCTGGCTGCTAACTGAAATGGTCCATAGTTTGAACCCATCAATAGCTCCCTAAGAAAGATGCAGCAGTCTGCTTCTGTAAAGCTTTACTGTGTTGGAAACTCTGAGGCGGTTCTACTCTGTCCTATAGGGTCAGTTGATCTGGAATTGACGCATGGTAGTGGGTTTTATTTATTCATTATTCTTGATGGTGTATGTTAAAGTTATTGTGTCAGATCTGATGCATGACACATCTTTGATAATTTATGGTGGTGCAAAGTTTGTCTATGGGTTGTGGCACCTTGAATTCTCAACAGTGGCTGTTGAGGCCAACTCTGACTGTTGGGAGGCCAACTTAAAACATCCTTATTTATTTACCTCCTGTTTAGGTGTTACAGGCTGAATATGCTATTACTTTACAAATAACAGCAGGTTAAGCTCATTTTCCCCTTCCAGCAGGAACAGTGGAACTATATGACTTTCTAATAAAGAAATGAAGAAAAAACCCCAACTTTCCTGCTTATCTCCATTTCCCAGTTGAATCCTTGATCTAAATATATGGATTCGTATTTGCTCAGATTCTGTAGAATCCCTGGTAGAGGATCAATAATTTGAAGGGTCAGATGTAGTCCCCCATAAATAGGTGTTACCACTTCAGATACCTGGAAAGAAGGTTGAGTGAGGGCAAGGGGGACTGGATAGTGGGTACCTGTTCTCAAGTTACTCTTTCAGCTCCAGCTGGAACTTGCATTAACAGAATGCAACCTCCTGTTACTAGAGTTTCTAATTTCCAGAGAGAAGCTGGAAATTTGGATTTTTATGCAAGAGTTCACTTTTTAAATATTGGTAAGTATTTTAAACATTTAAGAATACTGTATGGGCCAAGAAGGAGTTGTGGTGGTGTAATGGTAAGACATTTGACTGCTAACCAAAAGTGGTTCAAACCCATCAGCTACTCTGTGGAGGAAAGATGAGGTGGTAAAATTTACAGCCTTGGAAATCCAATGGAGGTCACTGTGAGTCAGGATTGACTCAATGGCATGAGTTTAATATATTTTCTTTTTTAAATATATGGGCCAAGGAGTACCTAGGTGGTGCAAGTTGGTAATGCAAAGGTTGGAGAGTCAAGTCCCATCACAGGCAGCCTGGAAGAATGGCCGGGTAATCTAATTCTGAAAAATCAGCCACTGAAAAACCCCATGGAGCACAGTTCTACTTTGACACACAGGGGGTTGTCATGAGTTGGAATCAACTCCAAACAACATTTATCTAAGGATTATATTCAGTGATCCATGGGGGGCCACTTTCAATCTCTAGCATAAATTTTTGTTCCATGGATGAGTGCGATCTTAAAACAATTTGCAGACTATTGACACATTTCCTTTGGACTATCTGAGTTCAATCAGTATGGCTCTTACGATGGGAAGGATGAGGACCATTGATTTGAAGAATTTACTAATAAAAATCCCAGAAGTAGTGCCTTTGCAGCTGGACTTGTTAAGGGATGAAATCTTCATATTACTGCCATGCAGCCACATGCTTCATACAGA
>NW_006921668.1:695245-696664 GCF_000298275.1 Orycteropus afer afer | reverse complement strand
AATTTTTATTGTGATTTGGTGGAAGTTTACAGAGCGAATTCATTTTCCATATAGCAACTCACATACACTTTGTCTCATGACAGTGATTGCAATTTCCTGCAGTGCAACAGCTCCCTCTCTACTTCCTCCTCATAGTTACCTCTTCCCTGTGTCCTTCCCTCCCATGCACTCATGCCCCATCAAGCTGTCTCCCTGTGCATACACAGCCCTTCTATTCTCCCATGACTGATCTCTCCAAGGAGTGTATCTACCTATTGTAAATGTTCAGCTCTTATACCTATCTTTTATTTGGCTGGAAGCCACAGCAGTGGGTTCGACTCCAGACCTGAAGGGCAGATAGGGGCCATAGTCTCAGGGGGTTCCACCAGGTCTATCAGACCAGGAAACCCCTGGTCTTTTTTTTTTTTTTTTTTTATGTATTTGACTTTTGTTCCACATAAAAGCAGGGTCATTAATGTTTATAAACATTCTTAGAGATTAAAGGTGAGGAGTCCTTGTGTGGTACAAATGCATAAGAGCTAGACTACTAGCTGAAATGTTGGCAGTTTGAATCCATCAAGAGGTGCCTCAGAAGACAGGCCTGGCGATCTGTTTCCAAAAGGTCACAGCCTTGAAAACCTAAGGAGCACAGTTCTGTTTTACACACATGAGGTCTCTATAAGTGGGTATCAACTTGATGGTAACTAACAAGAGAGAAAAAGTGTTAATTATCATTTGACATGAGACTCTTTAACAGCATGGTTATACTTCAAAATTGTAGAATGAGTGACACTTGAAAAACAAAAATGTGATTGTTATAATTTTCAGTGATTTTGCTTATGTGTATATTTCTGGATACTTGCAAGAATGTTCAGTAAATCCCTGGGTTACAAACGTCAATTTACCAAGATTCTTGCTTGCCCTTTTATGTTATGTAAATTTTCCCTCACTTTGAAACATTTGAACCAACCTCCACTTGCAACAATTTCTTGGTTGCTATCACCTTCACTTGCTGTATGTGCAGCTTTTAAATCATTGAAAAGGATTGGTGCCTTTTCCTGCACTAAACCAAACCAAAAACGCAAACTCACCACCACTGAGTTGATTCTGACTCATAGGGACCCTCATTGGGTTTCCAAGGCTGTAAATCTTTACAGAAGCAAACTGCCTCATCTTTCTTCAGCAGAGCAGCTGGTCGGTTGAAATCACCAGCCTTTTGGTTTGCAGCCAAATACCTGAACCACTACACCACCACACTAAAGTATGGCTAAATAAGAACTATATGTATGTGTTCCACCTTACCTACATATTTGACTTAAAGACACACTTAGGAATGGATCTCATTTGTAATCCAGAGATTACCTTTATTTCAAAGAGATTTTGAAAATCTTATTCCTAAAACTAAAATATGGATTTGACAACAGTTCTTTCCAGCTCTGA
>NW_006921668.1:682440-694325 GCF_000298275.1 Orycteropus afer afer | reverse complement strand
CCATTGTAAGTCCCAAGGTTGGCAGAGCGTGGCAGGCTGCTGAACAATGACACTGCTACATGCAAGGTTCAAGTGTGCCATAAACTAGAGACCATTCCCCAAGGCTTCTGCTTATATACAGGAAGCAGACCACATTCCCTAAGGCTACTCAGCTGCTCCTAGTAGAGTCCACCATGGGGCTGATTACCAATCTCATCATGGAGAATACTACATCAGCTGCCCAGCCACTCAACCAGGCCCAGCTAAGTTGACACAAAAACTGAAGTACCACAGGGGGGAAAGGTGAAAACTTGTGCCCAGAGCCTCCCAGCTATGAGACAGCTGTATGGTAAAGACTGAGGCTGTTCCTTATCAAAGCTTGATTATCATGTCAAACTTAAAAACCAATACCACTGCCGTTGCATGAATTTCACCTTGTAGTGATGCTATTGGACAGAGCCTTCAAGTTGATTCTGATTCCTGGTGATGCCATGTGTGCAGAGTAGAACCAACCCATAGAATTTTCAAAGCTGTGGAATTTCTGAAGCAGATTTGTCTCCAGGCCTGTCTTCTGAGGCACCTTTGACTCGGCTCAAACTGCTACCTCTTCCATTAGTAGATGAGTGCTTAACCACTTGCACCAACCATACCCTATTCAGATGCTGTTTGTAAATGGGGAATGAATGAATGAATTGCTTGTTGAGGAAATTGATTATTTCTGTGAATTTTATAGATTATCTGGTATGCTATTTGCCTCACAGGCAAAAGATACAAGTCAGAAAATACTTGCATTTTGATATACTGGATATTAAGGAATTCAGGAAAAAAAAAAGAGTTGAGCAGTTTGTGGATAAGATGATGAGCAATCTAAATAATTATTGCCAACAATTCTTTTTAGTCTTTTTATATTTTTTAAATAAAAAAATTACCTTAGGGACTTTGCTTTACTTTAAAAATTTGGGTAGTTACTTTAGAGTTCCATTTCACTTGGCTTTGTTGGCGTGTCTGAACCAAGCCAACAGGCAGTATTTGGTGGTACAGATAGCCAATCCCCAGCTTATGACAGATTCGAGTTATAATGAACTGCACTTATGACCATCCTTTTTATTTTCCTGTACATTTTATTGTTAGTGATATGTACTACATACAGAGTTGCAGCATAAAATTTGTTGATGTTATCATTCTCAGATGTTCATTTTTAGGATTTATTATTCCAAATACTGCCATATAACAGAGGAAAGAAATGCTGGACAAGAAAGAAATAATAATAAGAAGTTATCAAAAAATTGTATAGTGAAAAGACTGAAGTTTTTTTCTGAATTAAATCAGGGGCTTCAGTTGCTTGAAAACATGGACCCAAACTGATTATTGCTTAAGTTGATAGATTTGGAAAGGAGTGAGATGTTACCACAAAATAAATGAAGAAAATCAAGAAAAAGACCATATGCAACTCTCACTAATTATCTGACTACAAATGCCATTGCCATTCCCATGGATAATCCAGATAACTAGAACCTTCCACAAGTGGAATTATTACCACAACTGACAAATGCCAGTGTTGTCCAACTCTTCTTCATTGTTGGAGTAAATTTTTATGACTTGTGCATTTTTTTAAATGTCTGTATGAACATATTAAAATATTTCTGTAAGTTAGTATGTTATGTTTCCAGTCCCCAAAGACAAAGATAGGATTTATAAAGATACTGTTAATTAAAGGCAATAATAAGGAAAACTGAAAAAAAAAAAAAGCATATTCAGTTTATGTTAGAACCAACTATGATGGAGTTATAGGAACAGAACCCTTTCGTAAGTCGGGGACTACCTCTAGCTCCTTGTAAAATGAGGAACATATCAATTAGTATTTAGTTTAGTAGTATATTCAGAATTATTGACCAGGAACAGGATTTTGGTTAAAATGTGGTTTGCATAGAATGTTAATACAAATGTAATAACTCATTGGGAGGAGTCAACTAAAGAAGTTATTAACCTGTTACTTTAAGTTTTAATGTGGTTCCATACATTGTATTATATCTTCTGAATAGCTTTTTAATTAATTTTCTTAGCAACTAACATTCACTGAGCCCTTGCTTAGTGACAGTGTTGTTCTCAGTGCTTTCCCAAGATTATTATATTTTATCTTCAGAATAGCTGTTTTTCCCCATTTTGCATATGAGAAAACTGAGCTATAGAAAGGTTAAATTATTTTCCCAAGGTCAACAGGCTTGTAATGGTAGACCAAAACCCAAAACCAAACCCACTGCCATTGAGTCAATTCTGACTCGTAGCAACCCTATAGGGTTTCCAAGACTGTAATCTTTATGGAAGCTGAATGTTTATGGAAGCAAACTGCCTCATCTTTCTTCCATGGAGCAGCTGGGGGTTTGAACTGCCAACCTTTTGGTTAGCAGCCGAATGCCTTCCCACAGTGCTACCAGAACTCCTTGAAGATTCTAGTCTAGGTAAACAGGTTTTAAGGCCCATTCTTTTATCTGCTACTATAGAATGCAGTTGTTGAAAAATTTGTTTTTGTCAATGCTGTTAACTTTCATGCTATCCCTTTTCTCACTCATATTAAAAATACCCATAGTGAAATATACTTATTAAATTTGTGAAATAATAATGCTGAATGCAAGTTTGGGTATAGTTGTGACAACAGCTAATGAAAACAACATACCAGTATGTACTTTTGTTTTAATGGTAGGTAAAAAGTGTATTTATTTGTTTTAATGAGAGGTAAGAAGTCATTTGTTAGACTTGTGAAGCTGAAGTCTGGTAGATTGCTTAGTGTCATTAGAAATAGCAGTGACATGAACTATGAGAATCTATTTGGAACTTCTATATTTGACAGTTTGAACACACCCACAGGCACCTGCAAAGATAGGCTTGGTGATCTGCTTCCAATAGGTGACAGACTGGAAAACCCTATGGAATAGTTCTGCTCTGCCTACATGGGGTCACCATGAACTGGAATTGATTTAATGGCAATGAGCAACAGAAGCAACATTATCACTTTAGTTTAGAATATAAAATAATAAGGGTATGTATTTAAGAACAGGTACAACCATACATTTGAATATGTTTTACTGAATTATAAAATATATAAATATAACAAAGTTATATTTAAATTATAAGATATAAGTTATTAGACCATACTTATAGCAAGTATATGTAAAAATGGTGTGGTGGCATCAGATCTTACCTAACTTCACACAGGGGAGGAGAGAGAATCAAGATCAACACTGTCCAAGGCTGATTGCTATGAGGCAGAGATTAAATATACATTTACCTCCAAATTTTTTTTACCAGTTCTTCCTTCAGTTATACCTCCTGTGGCACTCTCTACTTCTCTGCTAGAAGTTTGATAATTTGTTGCAATGGCCACACAGAACCCACAATCCATACGCACAGTTATGAGGCTTATTAGGGAAGTAACAGGTTGAAATTCAGGATCAGGAAAGACTCAGGATACAGTTCTTCAATCAGGTCAGTTTCTTCTCAGCCATGGCTGAAGGCAGGCCTCTTTCTTGGCTCTTGGGCCCTTGGTCTGGCCTCTGCCCTGCTTGGGCAAGTGCTTGGGCAAGTGCTTGGGCAAGTGCTTGGGCAGCTTTTTAGCCAGAGGCACCCCACGTCACCAGCAAGCTTCCTGCTGAAAGATGCTCACTTTTCTAGCTCCATGGGTTGACACTCCCACTGTAGCTGGCTTGTTCCATGGATTAGGAAGCCTACTGTGTGGGCTTGCACTTGTCTTCTGATTCTGCTCTTGCTATTTCTCTGCCACTGCTTCTTGCACTTGCCATCTCCGGTGTTACAGCCCTTTCTGTCTCCCGGGTCTAGGATATTTTCAGCACCGGGTCCCAACTCTTCTTCTTGGTGATAGTGAGGTCCTCTCTTCTGCTTCTGGCTTTGTAGAAGGGCAAAACTGACTAACCCCCTTGTTAGTGTTTCATACACTTTATTTGCATGGTACCATCCCCACAAGGGTTCCATGCACCTTATTTTCATGATTACCAGGCAGTCCAATAATCCCCTTGGTGGGCCACAAACACTTTATTTGCATAGTCCCATCCAATTACATAAGACCATGGCTGGAAAGGCTATGTAGGTAATTCACTGTAGTATGGTATTGTATACAATATAAAATTATAAATTATACAATGTCATGTAACTATAAAAGTATAAATATAAGCAAAATGCTTTTACCTTCATTATAAAGCACAATAAAGCATAAAAATCATGGCACTAAGTTGGGTTAAAGAGAAAAGAATGGAGATGGATGCAGTATGTGAATTTTGAATGTAGGTAAACCCCAATGAGGTGGTCATCTGCTGTATGGTATTACAGGGCTGAAATGGAGAAAATGGTTCCAGAAGATCACAGGGTACCTTGTAGCATAGACATGCTGAGTAAACTGTGCTGCAGCAGTGGGCACTATCGTCATGTTTTGGAAATCTTCATTGCTGATTTTATAGTTGGGTTTGTGGCTATTTTGTAATTTGCTTATGCTTTTAGAGATATTTAACAGCTGGAGCTATAAGTCTATGGTGTTTATATCTAGATTTTTGTGACCATATTTAAATAAAGTAATACTAAGATAATTATGTTAACACTGGGTGTGTGTGTAAAAATCTTAATTTACCTTTAATAGGGTTCTGAACATCACTCAAGTTTGAAAACTCTGAGCTCAAATTTTCAGTTATTTATTATTGTGTGTCTTCTGATACATATGATCAAATGACAGAAAGAGATGAATATGGACCTAACATTTTGGTGAGTTTAATTTCAGATCATCTTGACACAGGTTTGTGCAGCCTTACCGAAAAGAATGGGAGTAATTTATTATTATTACTTTTTAAATTACTGATCATTTCCAAGTTTCCTTTCTTATAAGTGGTTGGGGTTGGAAAGAGGATCTCCAAGTAATGTGATCTTCTTGGCTAAAAATAGAAACCCAAATGTGCTGCTCCAGTTCTTTTATTTTATGGATCCCCTTGACCAGTTGGATAGTCTTCACTTTGTGACTTTTGTGAATTTTCACACAAAGTTCTGAAATTTCTCCAAGTTACAGCCATGGAACCTTGTACTGTGAATATTATATAACTTGTGAGTAGCGTATTATCAATTTCAGATTCTAGGTCAAACACAGTACTTTTGGTTGAGCAAGTCAGGTAGTTATTTGTATCTCACCATTTTATCTTCATATGCATTTTCAATAATGGATTGTGTAATCTGGACAGATATATTTATAACATAAAGCCCACTGCCATCAAGTCGATTCTGATTCATAATGACCCTATAAGACAGAATAGAGCTGCCTCATTAGGTTTCCAAGGCTGTAAATCTTTACAAAAGCAGACTGCCTCATCTTTTTCCCCTGGAGACGTTGGTGAGTTTGAATTACCAACCTTTTGATTAGAAGTTGAATACTTTAACCACCAGACCACCTTTTTTATAACACAGGCATTTTATAAATCATTTGGCAAATCTGTTGTCTGGCTCCAGTTGGTTCTTGGCCTTTTCATACCAACCTCTTGCCTTTGTCCTTGCCGTTTAATTCCCATTGGGTAGGCAGCCTGAGAGATTTCCCTGAGCTTCCCTAAAATTAAAGTGACAGCCTTCTTGCATGGTTGTCCAAATATTTCTTCCTTCTAGTTTATAGCCGTTGGCATCCTCATTATGCTCTGTTAGACCTCATTACTCTGTGCCTGGATACTGCTGCTCACTTTTAAGACTAACCAATGGCTGTTGCCTAACTTGTTGAATAATATGTACTGCAGCCTGCTTGATTGGATTTCCTTTCTTGGAAATGATCTGGTTTCTGGTCCTCACCCCTTCCTGTTGGCTTCTTCAAGGCTGTTAACCATTTATATACAGATTTTGTTTTGGTTTTCATATGGAATTTTATAAAGGCCTGTTAGCATAAACATGGCCTCATGGTGGGGTGGATGGGTGGGCATGACCCCTCTGCATCCATCCTTAATTCTTCTACCTAACATAGTGCCTAAAGGCACTTGACTGCTAATCAGAAGGCTGGCGGTTCAAACGCACCAGCCACTCCTTGGAAGGAAGGTTGGGCAATCTACTTCTGTAGTGGTACTGCCTCGAAACCCAAGGAGGGGTTGCTATGAGTTGGGTGCTACTTGACAGCACATAACAACAACAACAACAATTTGAAACAGACTCAATAGGGAGATCTCTGTCCAGTGTCTAATAGGAATATTAAAACAGTATGAAAGTTGGTGTTATATTTTATTTCTAGGCAGCTCTTTATGTTTTAACTTATCCCCTGTTGATTCTAAACCTTTTCCAGTGGTCAAATTACCCTGTTAAAAATAATAATGGCATTTAGCAAAATTGCTTGTTCTATTTTCTTTGTTGAATGGGTTAGTTATACCAATAAGGACTATTAACTGAACGCTAATATGCCATTGGAGTCCCAGGGTGGTATGCATAGTTAAGTGCTAAGCTACTGACTGAAAAGCTAGTGACTTAAATCCATCTAGAGGCATCTTGGAAGAAAGGCCTGGCAATCTGCTTCCAAGAGATAACAAACAAACACATGAAGAAAACTTTGGTTCCGACTCATGGAGAGACCTTTTATGTTTAGAGTAGAACTGGTTTTCAATGGCTGTGCTCTTTCAGAAGTAAATCACCGGGCCTTTCTTGAGGCCTATTAGTAGTCTAACACTTAACCATTTTCACCACCCAGGACTTCCTGAAAACTCACAGCCTTTGAAAACCCTGTGGAAACTGTAATTCTACTTTGAAACATACGGTGTGGCCATGAGTCAGAATCAACTTGATGGCAACTGGTGGTAGATCTTGAAGTTAAGGATCTTGAAGTTAATTATCATTAAACTTTTCTTTCTACTGGAAGTTAGGTTGAAGATACATATTTAAAATGGTATTGTCCATTTTAGTAGGTAGAACATGAATATGACAAAATTAAATCTATTTTACTTAATATATGAGAAAATACAGTTTTTTTTGACATAAAGAGTATATTAAAATAATCTTTAATTTTTCAAGTATCCTCATCTAAGCCCATCTCACAGTTCTCTTGAGCTTGAGCCATCACAATTGCTCAGCATTTGGCTTTGTCTTTAGGAACTTGACCCTAAAGTTCTATGTCCCACAAGCACAAAATATTTACTATTGAGCCCTTTACAGGAAAAGCATGCTGCCTCCTGTTTTGTTGTTGTTGTTTTTATGTGCCATCGAGTCAGACCCGACTCATAGCAACCCCTCCTTGGGTTGCCATGGCAGTATCACTACGGAAGTAGATTGCCCAGTCTTCCTTCCGAGGAGTGGCTGGTGGGTTTGAACCTCCAGCCTTCTGGTTAGCAGTCACGTGTCTTAGGCACTATGCTACCAGAGTAGGCAATCCTATATAAATAGGTCCTGGTAGTCCCCAACCTACAACAGGGCTCCATTCTCACGACTCCACTGTTAAGTCAGTTCTGATGGAAGTTGAATACCTCTTTTTTTTTTTTTTTTGGTTTTCATTATCATTTCCTTTTATTATCAGTATCTTTATAAATCTGATCTTTCTTTTTCTTTGGAGGTTGGCATAAAAATGACAACACCAGCAAATTATGCACTGCAGTATTGTATGTAGTACATGTTACTTATAATAAAGTATACAAAAAAACCCAAAACAAAACAGGTGGTTCTAAATGTGGTTAGTTGTAATTCAGATATGTTGTAAGTTGGGAACTACTTATATTTGTATCCCCATTTTATAGATGAGGAAACTAAGGTTCAAGTCCAGTAATCTTCCTCACACTGAGGCTCAAGTTTTTTTCCTAAGGGCACAATCTACTAGGTGACTATTGCAAGATTCCAAACCCCATGTATTTTTAAAAACCCACATTGTAAGTTGTAATTGATGACTTCCAAATTTATTGCTGTAGCCAAGTGCTCTTCAGGTGCTAGCTTTTTCAGTATTTAAATAGGTATTCAAGTCCTGCAATTGAATATATAGTTACTATTGCTAATAGCAAAATTGGGAGCTCTGGTAGCATAGTGCCTAAGGCACTTGACTGCTAACCAGAAGGCTGGCGGTTCAAACCCACCAGCCACTCCTTGGAAGGAAGATGGGGCAATCTACTTCCATAGTGATACTGCCTCCGAAACCCAAGGAGCAGTCGCTATGAGTCGGGTCCGACTCGATGGCACATAACAACAACAACAACATTGCTAATAGCTGAGGAATTAGATTCAAGTCCTACTTTTTTAGCTATAGATGAAGGTCATGTTGATTGTGCCTCCAAAACTTATTTTTAAATCTCTCCCTGTTCTCTCTATCACCACTGTCATCATATAAGCCTAATGACCTTGATCTCTTGCCTGAACAACTATTAAAAAACAAACGAACAAACAAACTCACTGCTGTAAAGTCAATTTTGACTCATAGCACCTCTCCTTGGGTTTCCAAGGCAGTATCTGTGTGGAAGTAGACTGCCCAATCTTCCTTCCAAGGAATGGCTGGTGGGTTTGAACCACTAGTTTTCTAGCGGTTCAACTGCCTTAGGCACTACACCACCAGAGATCCCAATACTGCCTCTCAGTTCTTCTCCTTGCTCTCCTCTTGCCCTCTGTTCAGTCTGTTGTTTTACAGAGCAGCCGGAATGGTCCTGGTAAAACCCAGGTCAGATCAGGTCAGATTCCCTTTGCACTCAGAATAATGTTCATATTCCTCACCATGTGATTCTGTATGATGTGGCTCCTGTTTGTCCCCCCAGTCTTATCTTAGTATCCTGTCCCTTGGTATCCATGGGGCATTGGTTCTAGAACCTCTGTGGATACCAAAATCCATAGATACTCAAGTCCTTTATATAAAATGGTATTGTTTTTGCATATAACCTACACACATCTTTCTGTATACTTTAAGTCATCTCTCGATTACTTATAATACAGTGTAAATGCTATGTAAACAGCACGAATGCTTCCTCTTAGCCGTTTGTGGATTGCTTTGACCACTCAATTACTTTTCTTTCCCTCCAAATATTTTCAGTCTCTGGTTGCTTGAACCTGCATTGGTTGAAACCATGTTGGTTGAATTCATGGATGTGGAACCTGCAGTTGTTTGAACTCACAGCTGGTTGAACCCTGTGGTTGGTTGAACCTCACAGTTGCAGGCACCATATGGTTATGGGGGAACCCAAGGTTGCATGGGAACCCCTGCATGCTGGGAACCAGTGAATGCAGGATCCTGCTGATGTGGAGAGCCAGTGGTACAGTGTGCCTTGGTATCCATGGGGCATTAGTTCCAGGACCTCTGTGGATACTAAAATCCATAGATACTCAAGTCCTTTATATAAAATGCATGCTCTTTCATGCTCTCTTCATTTCAGCTAAACAAATCCTCTTTCTACTAGTCAGAAAAGAAGCATGTGTGGCTCCCATTTTTTGCTAGATTAGCTTTATCTTAGGCTCAAGTGTCTGTTTAGATGTCACTTCCTACAATGGCATCCAGGGACTCTCTATCTAAAGTAAGTAAATGCTCTACTTTTCAGCTTATATCCTGGTCCTTTGCTTTCTTTTTTGCACTTACATGTTTACGATTATTATTATTATTTTCAAAATAGGAGAAAGATGTGGCAGTCTGCTTCCATAAAGATTTACAGCCTTGGAAACCTTATGGAACTTCTATTCTGTCAGATAGAGTGGTTATGAGTCAGAATCAACTTGATGGCAATGGGTTTGGTTTGGTTTTTGGAAACTACCTCTGCAGTTCTATTCTGACACACCATAGGGTGGTTGTGAGTTGGACCTGACTCAGTGGGAACTAGAATATAAGTGCCACAGAGGAACAGAGTTCCTGTTTGTCTGCTTACATTGCATCCCCAGGGCCTAGTCCTGTAATAAGGATTCATACTAACAAACTGAGATTAAGTGGAGTAAGAATTTCTTCCTTGCCCTGAAGGAATTTAAGTCTATGAATGAAGTTTAAAGTCTCCTGGCAAGGATGTACTTATGCTCTCATATTTATCATGTTTAGTTGTCATTATCTTTAACAAGTGTTGGTTATCTTTTATTTGCACAGTATTATTTATTGTTACAGATGTTTTACAGTTTTAGGGATGTTACGTTGCTTATACTATTACATGGGATTATAAAGTAGACATGTTTTTATAAATAAATTATGTAGTTTCTGAAAGTATTTTATAGATTAATTTGAGATGGGTTTTTAAAACTTTTCCTTGGTGGTGCAATAATTAGAGTGTTTGGCTGCTAACCCACGCAGTGGCTGCAGGAGAGAAGACCCAATGATCTGTATCAGTAAAGATTACAGCCTTGGAAACCCAATGGGGCAGTTCCACTCTGTCCTGTCATTATGAGTTGGAATCGACTTGATGGTACAATAATGATCATAACAGAAATTTTACTAAAGCTACCAACATGAGAATGGGCATCTTTGTGGCCTTCTCTTTGAATAATGTCAATCCAGCATTAGGGAATCCGGAAAATGATAAGCAAGTATGGTGTTGTGAGTATATCCTTGCAATACTGAATTTTTCAGTTGTGAGCTGTTGCTGTTTACACTTTTCAGAGGAAACATGATCTCATTTGGAAAACAATTTAGCTCCTAAATACTTGACAGTAGGACATTGACTTCTGACAGTTTCTACTCACCAACTCTAAAGTTGACCGTTTTCTTAGGCCCTGGTTTTGAAGCCCTATCCCAAAAAATAGGCAGGGTAGCCCTAAGAAGTGTTTCAAATTCTTTTTAAATTAAAAAGAAAAAATGAAGGAGAGGAGAGGTAATCTACCTGGGTGAGGCCAGGGATAGTGGCATGTGTCCACAGTGTCTGATTAAAAGATGTAGGGTTTACCTTCTGGATTTATTTGAAAATCAATCTAGAAATCAATTTGTAAAGCAGCATGCCCCTGAGACAGATTAATCACTGCCCATATGTTTGTTTATCCAATATTTATCATAAGAGCTGTTGAAAGAGTGATCATACTTTTCATTGGCTATTGGGACATCAGCCCAGGTACAAGTAAGATGGTATTCAATGCTCTGTAATAGTCTCATTGGTTTGGTTTCTAGTTTAAGGAAAAAATAAACCAAACCAAACCAAACTCATTGCCGTTGAGTTGATTCTGACTCATAGCAACCCCTCCTTAGGTTTCCGAGGCAGTATCTCTACAGAAGTGGATTGCCCAGACTTCCTTCTGAGGAGTGGCTGGTGGGCTTGAACTGCTAGCCTTCTGTAGCAGTCAAATGTCTTAGGCACTGTACCACAAGGAAAAAATTTATGCTTTTAATAAAAAAATAAAAAGTGCCACAGTCATATGCTTTTGGAATTCTGGTCCCTGTCTCTACTCCCCCCATCCCCCAAAGCATTTGCTCCTCAGGTAGCTCTCCTTATGACTACTACCAATTGCTGTATTTTCTTCAACATATGGTACTTGGCATAGGGTAGGAAACTCTTTTTATAGTAATGAATCCTAGAAGTTTTTCTTTTGTTCCATTGGTGAAGCAGTGTTGTGCTCTATATGTGAACTTCTCTGTTTTGTCATCGTCTTTTATTAACAATTGAAATGATCTTTTTTTTTTTTTAAATGATCTTTGAATATCTGCTTTCTATTATTAAGCTTGGCCTGAAGACACAGCTGTTGCTGATGGTGCATTGTTCACATTGCAAATATATTTGCTTATTAAGACAAAAGGCAAATATGTAAATTGACAGTTTCATAACATATTTGTCTATTTACTAAGATCTCTCTCTCCCTCCTCAGAGTAGAAGATACTCTCAAAAAGAACTTGTATGGAACTGCGGTGTATAAATTACTTAGTGTGGCTTTTCTACCCATAAGTCTTTGTAAACTCCAAGGTGGGATTTTCTATGAGCAACTGAGGAGCTCCTGATTGCTAAAGTTGTCCACCTGGAGTATTTCTG
>NW_006921668.1:680251-681575 GCF_000298275.1 Orycteropus afer afer | reverse complement strand
GCTTATGTTCTTCAGATGAAGCTGCCACAATGAAGGAGAATTACAACAAATTCTTTGGATATACTTGTTGTGAGTTGCCATCAAGTCAAGTAAGCTCTGACTCCTGGTGACCTTATATAGAGTTGACCTTATATATAATGCTGTCCAGTCCTGCATCATCAGCACACCCATTGGCAGTTTAAGTTCATTGTTGCAGCAATTGTGCCAGTCCATCTCACTGAGGTCTTTCTTGTCCATGATGGCCCTATACTTCATCAAACATGATGTCCCCCTCTGGGAATTGATCTATCTGGATGATGTGTCAAAAGCAAGTGATCCATGGGATGTTCATTGGCTAATTTTCAGAGGTAGATTACCAGGCTTTTCTTTCGACTCTGTCTTAGACTGGAAGCTCTGCTGAAACCTGCCCACCATGGGTGACCCTGCTGTTTTTTTAAATACTGGTGGCATAACATTCAGCATCACAGCAACATACAAGCCACCACAGCACAGCAAACTGACAGGTGGGTGGTGGTTTGATATTCTTGGATTTCTATAATTCAGATGGAGACTTTGAATTGACTTGTCATTGTTGTTATTAGTAGGTTTTGAGTTGATTCTGACTCATGGTGTCCCCATGTGTGCAAAGTACAACTGCTCTGTAGGGTTTTCTTTTTTTAAAATTTTTATTTATTTTATTGCTGGCATTGAAAATAGACACAGCAAAACATACATCATTTCAACAGTTTCTGCATGTACAATTGAATGACACTGATTATGTTCTATGAGTTGTGCAACCATTCTTACCCTCCTTTTCTAAGTTATTTCTACTCCATTGAAATAAATTCACTGCCCCTTAAGGTTCCTAACTAATATTTCAAGTGGCTGTTGTCACCTTGATCCCATATAAATAGTTCACAAAAGAGCGTAATGCTGAAGGCAGACCTTTTTTTTTTTTACTAGTTAAGCTCAAGTATTGTTTGGTTGTAAGAAGACTTCAGGGGATATTTTTGGTTTAAAGTTTAAAGATTATCTCAGAGGAATAGTTTTGGAGGTTCATCTAACCTTCATGGCTCCAGAAAGTCTAGATTCTGGAATTCTGTTCTATATTTCTCCTCTTTTGATCAGGATTCATCTATAGATTGGTTGATCAAAATGTTCAGTAATGGTAGCCTGGCAACATCTAGTTCTTCTTGTCTCTCAGCAAAGGAGGCATCTTATAGCATTTTTAAGCCATGACTTTTTAGAAGCAGACCATCAAGCCTGTCTCCCAAGGTGCCTCTGGGTAAGTTTGAACTGCCAACCTTTGTCTGGTAGTTGAGTGATTAACTGTTTATGAAACCCA
>NW_006921668.1:674623-679714 GCF_000298275.1 Orycteropus afer afer | reverse complement strand
ACCTTCCTTCCGAGGAGTGGCTGGTGGGTTTGAACCGCCAGCCTTCTGGTTAGCAGTCAAGTGCCTTAGGCACTATGCTACCAGAGCTCCCGCTATTCCTTTTTTCATTATCACATTCATTCATTCATTTACTCAACTATCCATTCATTTGTTCAGTAATTTAGCAAATTTATCATTGCTGTGTGCCTGGTGGTGACAAGCCTGGGTAGCACAAATGGTTAAGTACTCTACTACTGGCTGAAAGGTTTGTGGTTCAAACCCACCCAGAGAGTCCTTGGGAGACAGTTCTGGCAATCTGCTTCAAAAGGTTACAGCCTTAAAAATCCTTTGGAGCATAGTTCTACTTTGCACGCAGTGGGGTCCTCATGAGTTAAAATCAGCTCATTCACCATGACACCACCACCACATGCCTGATAGATTCCCTTTTTCATTATCACATTCTGGTCGCATAACATTCCATATACCTGGAGTGGTATATAAAACAAACACATCCTTGCTTCATGTATCTTACAGTTTTGTGGAAGAATGAGACTACACATAGTCTAGTATCTGAGTTCAAAGGCTCTGAAATCTGACTGCTGGGACTCAAAGCTCCTCTACTTGTGGGCTGTTTTGCCCTGGGAAAATTCCTATACCTCTCTGTACCACACTATTCTCATCTGTAAAATGGTGTCTTGGTTCTCTAGTTCTTCTATATAGAGATATCATGAATGGATAGCTTTAACAAAAACAAATTTATTCTCTTAGAGCTTAGGAGGCTAGAAGTCTGAATTCGGAGTGCTGGCTGTAGAGAATGTAGAGGTTGGGTGGGGGCCCCTCAACCTTGTGCTTCAGCTCTGCTTTTCAGGCCCACTGGAGCAAGTTGGAGGCTTCTCCTGACTCACACAGTTGCTGGCTGCTGAGGCTGATCAATCGAAGATCGGCAAGTAAAATGTAACAATCCCAAGATCAGCAGGCAACATAGCAGGCCCCTGGTTCAAGTACAGGAACTGGAGATGATGAATTGCAAACCAAATGCAGGATCCTTTCCATACATATTGGAAACAGGCCATAACTAGAAGGCAGCTCCCCTTCAACTGATGAACTGCTCACAGCAGATTCCACCAAGGAGGTGATATTACCACATCCAATCTCATTATGGGAAATAACTACATCCAACTGCCAAGTTACTAGAGTCACAGCCAAGCCTAGTTGACACACAAGCTTAACTACCACAAATGGAAATGTGAAATTTACCAACTTCATAAGGTTATGTGAAGACTAAGTTTATTAATTCATGTAAAGCATGTAGAACAGTGCCATAAAACTAACTGCTCTGTAATGTTAGCAAATATCCACACATAAACAATTTCCAATTGTGATAAGGGTTATGAAGGGAAGGAATGGGCTGCTATGAGAGAATAACAGGGAGAAACTTACTGTAGATGGGTTGTGTATTTTGTTCACTTACCGCTCTATCTGCCACTTAGCCCATATGCTACAGAAAAGCTGGCCTCATTCCAGCTCCAGTGTTCAGGATTGGTTTAGGAATCCAGACACACACGGCTATGTAATTTTGTTTCAGTTATTCCAACGATTATAGGAATTCTATCTCAATTTGTACCAGTAAAAGATGAGGAGAATTTGATGGGGCTTCTGAGAAAGTTTTTTCTTTGGTGATTGTATGTAGATATTTCACTACCAGAGGGAAGATGACATTAACACACTGAGAAGGGGACTGTTGAGAGAGCTAGAAAAAAACTGAACTACACTCTTAGTAGAAGCAAGGCTGATTATCACTGTGTCTGATGATGACTTTTTCGGATTATATGAATTGAGTTTGGGGTTTTTGCTGTGGCTGTTGTTAGCTGCTATTGGATTGGACCCCTGACTCATGGAGACCTCATGTTCAAGGGAATCAGAGTGTTATGATCCATGGAGTTTTCACTGGCTGATTGTTGCAGTTCTTTTTCTTTTGAAACTTTTTATTGTGATTTGGGTGAAAGTTTACAGAGCCAATTTGTTTTCCATTCAATAGTTCATACACATTTTGTATCATGACATTGATTGTAATCCCCACCATATACCAGCTCTCTTTCCACTTCCTCCTTGTGGTTACCTTCCCCCTGTGTCCTTTCCTGTGCAGGCCTGTCTTCTGATTTGGATGAAGAGAAAGGCAACACAGTAAAAGCATTGGTTGAGTTTTGGCACTAGTTTGTCAGGCCTTTCTTCCTAGTCTGTGTTTGTCTGGAAGCTCTACTGAAGCCTTGTTCAGTTCTCTCTCTCTCTCTACCACTCAGCCCATCTGTATCATAACAGCTTGCAGACCTCCACTGACAGATGAGTAGTGGCTGCACATGAGGTGCAATGGCCAGGAATGAACCTAGGCCTCCTGTTTGGAGTTGAATTGGATTTTCTGGTACTTGCAGGCAAAAGCAAGAGATGGGTTAGGGAAGCCTTCTTGCAGAGATGGTGGTTAAGGATGACTCCCACTTTTATTTTTTTTTGAAACAAATTTGTGGATTTGGTACCATTTACAGATATGAGGAAGACTGGTTGAGGGGCATGGGATTTTAAAGACAAATGAAGATTTCCACTATGTAAAATGAGAGGGCTGGGCCTTAGCAGAGATTCACAAGCTTTAATTTTTCTTCTTTTGACTTAAGACGCCTGAAAGACATTATATCCTCTCATCAGTAATTGCCGTTTCTCAAGCATTGGCAACTACTTTCAACAAAATTGAGGCCAATGAAATCAGCATATTGGTGGGGAGTGGGAAGGATGATATGCAGGTATTTTTCAACCTGAATGCGTAGTCGTACCTCTTGGAGAATTTAAAAAAAAAGTATGAGTCTACTAAATTCTTGAGCCCCTCTCCAGATACACTGAATCAAAATCCCTATTCAATGGTGGGACCTGGGAATCTCTATTTAAAAATAGATAATTGTGATGCAGTAAAGCTTGGCACTTATATGCAGCCTGGATTTGGGGAACACTGGATTAGGTGTCCAAGGTGTCTCCCTCTCCAGGGTTTTGGTTGCACTTCCAGAAGCCAATGCCAATTTTCTTAAGCTGAGGAAATAGGTAAGAATATTGAGGTAGCAACAGTATAGTCTTGTTAAAATACCTCAGATGACATCATTATACCATCGCTTCTTCACATCATTTCTGGTCAAATTCTTATGATAAACTTTCTTTCTACAGTGATAAAATTATCTAAACACTCTTCCTGATGACATCATTATACCATCGCTTCTTCACATCATTTCTGGTCAAATTCTTATGATAAACTTTCTTTCTACAGTGATAAAATTATCTAAACACTCTTCCTGACTGCAGGAATATTGATGATTTTGTGAATGTATTAACAGTTACCAAACACTGGGGTGTTTGATTGATGGTTATTAGAACATTAAAACAGCAGTTAAAATAATCACTTTACATTCTCAGTAACTGGGCAGTTCCATGAGAAATGCCACGAGAAAGGTGGTAGATAAATGTCAAGTCATATTGTTGTGTTCTGTACTCATCCCATGAACATTGTTACCTATATTTCGCTGAAGGTAGGTAATAGCAATAGATGATGTTTGTTTTCAGATAATGAGGAGCCTTGGAGAGGAAATGATTCAAGGACATACTGAAGTATAATTAGGAGCAATTTCATCAACAATGGTGAGGTGAGGTGATCTGTGGCTAGGAGTGAGCCAAGGAGGATACTATCTCCAAGGCTAAGATGGGGTCCCAAATAATGAGATACTCTGCAGCAAAAAATTACTCTGATTAATGTAATTAAAGCTTTATTTATGGTCATATAAAGCTGCATTGGCAGCCAGGCAATTCACCCATGGTGGTGATGATGCTGTCAGCTTTGGAGAATGATGATCTAAGCATTTTGGGGAAAATTTGGCATTGCTTTGCTAGATCTGTCTCTCTCTCTCCTTTTTTTTTTCTTCCCCATCTACCACCTTCATAAGTATGAGTGGTAGAAAGAGAAGTTTTAGACCTCGAAGGAGCTAACATATTAACCAATATGCTAGTTTCTATCTAATAAGAGATAGGCTCCTGATTTGACTTCCCAAGAAAGAACCAAAAAGAAAGAAACAAACAAAAAACCCAAACCAAACCCACTGTCTTTGAGTCGATTCTAACTTATTCCAACCCTATAGGAGAGTGTAGGACCACACCATCAGGTTTCCAAGGCTGTAATCTTTACAGAAGCAGACTACCACATCTTTCTCCTGTGGACTGACTGGTGAGTTGGAACTGCTGACCCTTTGGTTAGCAGCTGAATGCTTTAACCATTGTGCCAGCAGGACTCCTTTCCTAGAAATAAAAAACAAACAAACAAACAAACAAAAAACCCCCAAACCCCAAGCCCACTGCCATCAAGTTGATTCTGACTCATAGTAAGCCTCTAGGACAGAGTAGAACTGCCCCATAGGATTTCTAAAGCTGTTTGCTTGTCTTCTTTTGAGGTGAAATGTACAATTTGTTAGTTAGACTAGGTATCATATTATATCATTCTTTAGAGCATGGACACATTAGCAGCTGTGCCTCTGCTTCAGTTTGCTACCCAGTTGTTCTGGGAAAAAACAAAGAAAATACTGGTGCCATTGTAAGATTTTTAGAGGATAATTTCCATTACACTTGGTAAAGTGTAAGAAAGACAAGGAGAACCCAAGAATCTTGTAGTTGTTGTAATCATTCTTGTCACCACCATTGCCATCAGCACTAATACTGATTGAGGCTAGTTAAAAGTAAGCTTAGTGGGGTAGGAACTGGACATAAGAGATTTAGGTGGTTGCTTTGGAGCATGTAAACAGTGAGAGTGACATAAGCTCATGTGTATTATGAGGGGAAGCTGTTGAAAGAATGCACACTTGTTAGAGTGTTCCATAATTCCTGACGGTCTCATGGAATGTGGAATGTGAAAATATCAGGGCCTGTTTTGAGAGTTTAGAGAAAAATGGTAAATAATTAACATTTAACCTTTCTATAGGTTTTCTTTCTTAATGAAATGCACTGTTAATTTGAGACTTTCTTAAGTCAAGACAGCCACTTGCATGTAAGAAATGAAGAACCCAGTGATTAGGTAATTTTTTTTTTTTTTTT
>NW_006921668.1:665656-667893 GCF_000298275.1 Orycteropus afer afer | reverse complement strand
TGATAACTGAAATCTCACAGTCCTTCACTTGGAGTCTTTTCTGTTTGGTGCTGTTGAATTTGTTCTGACTCATAGCGATCCTGGGTACGAAGTGCTGCCCAGTTCGGCACCATCCTTAGTCACTACTATCTCTGAGCCCATTGTTGGCAGCCACTGTGTCAAACCAGCTCATTGAAGCCCTCTTTTTCACTGACCCTCTAATTTATCAAAAAAAAAAACAAAAACAAAAAACAAAAAACCTCACTGCTGTCGAGTTGGTTCTGACTCATAGTGACCACTGCTTGGGTTTCCAAGGCAGTATCTACGGAAGTAGATTACCCAATCTTCCTTCCAAGGACTAGTCCCTCCTGATAACATAACCAAAGTACATGAGATGAAGTCTTGCCATCCTCACTTCTAAGGAGCATACTGACTATACTTCTTCCAAGACAGATTTGTTTGTTCTTCTGGCAGTCCATGGAATATTCAGTATTCTGCACCAACACCATAATTCAAATTATCAATTCTTCTTTGGTTGTAGCTATTCTTTCTTCAGGTTTTGTATGCATAGGAGACGACTGAAAATACTGTGGCGTAGGTCAGGCACATCTTAGTTGTCAAAGGGACATTTCTCCTTTTTAACACTTTTAAAGAGGTCTTTTGTAGTAGATTTGCCTATTGCAATATGTCCTTTGATTTCTTGCCTGCTGATTCCATGGGTGTTGATTATGGGTGCAAGTATATTGAAATCCTTGACAACTTAATCTTTTCTCTGCTTATCATGATGTTGCTTATTGGTCCAGTTGTGAAGATTTTTGTTTTTTTATGTTGAGGTATAATCGTTACTGAAGGTTGTAGTTTTTGATCTTCATTACTAAGTGCTTCAAGTCTTCTTCACTCTAAGCAAGCAAGGTTGTGTCATCTGCATATCGCAGATTATTAATGAGCCTTCCTCCAATCCTGATACTGTGTCCTTCTTCATTTAGTCCAGCTTCTCAGATTATTTGCTCAGTATACAGTTTGAATGAGTATGGTGAAAGGATACATACTTTTTCTGATTTTAAACCATGAAGTATGCCCTTGTTCTGTTCAAACGACTGCCTCTTAGTCTATCATCAGGTTTCACATGAGCACATTTAGGTATTCTGAAATTCCCGTTCTTCATAATATTATCCATAATTTGGTGTCATCCACACAGTTGAATGGCTTTACATAGTCAAAACACAGATAAACATCTTTTTTATATTCTCTGCTTTCAGTCAAAATCCATCTGACATCAGCAGATGTCCTCTTTGAATCTGGCTTGAATTTCTGGCAGTTCCCTGTTGCACCCATTTTTGAATTTTGTGGTATTAATGATATTGTTCAATAATTTCTGCATTCTGTTGGATCATCTTTCTTTGGAATGGGCACAAATGTGGATCTCTTTCGATTGGTTGACCATGTAGCTGTTGTCCAAATTTCTTGGCTTGGAAGAGTGAGTGCTTCCAGTGTTGCATCCATTTGTTGAAATATCTCAATTGGTATTTAGTTCAATTCTTGGAGCCTTGTTTCTTGCCAATTTTTTTCAGGGAAGCTTGGACTTCTTCCTTCTGTACCAATGGTTCTTGATTATTTGCTGTCCCTTGAATATTTTAATGTTGACCACTTGTTTCTGGTACATTGATTCTATGTATTCCTTCTACCTTCTTGTGATGATTCCTGGTGGCAGAGCAGTTAGGTGCTCAGCTACTAACTGAAAGGTAGATGGGTTAATCTCACCAGCAGCTCTTCAGGAGAAAGATGTGAGAGTCTGCTTTTTGAAATATTTACAGGAAACCTTTGGTGTGTTCCATAGGGTTTTCAATGGCTGATGTTTTAGATGTAGATCTCCAGATCTTTCTTCCAAGACATCTCTCTTCCAAGACCTTTCACCCAGACATCTGGGTGGACTCAAACTGTAACCTTTTGCACTCCCCAGGGACTCTTGGGTATAGCTTAATCTTGTATAATGCTTGTGTCTAGTTTGTAAGACTCTGTTGTCATTAATAAGGGTAAATTTGGCTCAACCATTTATTCAGTCCTAGTTTCTGCCCTCTCTTATGCCTAGTCCAGTTACTCATTAGAGAATGCCTAAGGTCCTTAAAAAGCTTAGCAGTCCTCCTTCCTCTTCCATTCCTACCCCCAGACTCCTCCAGCTCTGCTTTCCAACTTCTCTGAACTTCTCAGTATTTCTCATGCACACCTGGCCTTTCATGTTGCTGCCTGCATGCTGGCCT
>NW_006921668.1:658067-658941 GCF_000298275.1 Orycteropus afer afer | reverse complement strand
TCCTACTTCCGTAGTGATACTGCCTCAGAAACCCAAGGAGGGGTCGCTGTGAGTCGGGGCCGACTCGACGGCACATAACAACAACAACAACAGAGTTTTTAAATTCAAGCTTTATATCCTTTATTTATACCCCTTAGTTATATTTTACCTAGTTTTATTTATGATTATGACACTTTTGTATATTTTTCATCTTTATTTCACATATAATGTTGGAATAAAGGAGCTCTGTTGGCATAGTGGATAAGGCACTTGGCTGCTAACCAGAAGGTCAGTGGTTCAAACTCACCAGCTGCTGTGTGGAAGAAGACGCAGTGATCTACTTCCATAAAAATTTAAAGCCTCAGAAACCCAATGGGGGTTGCTCTGAGTCGGAATCAACTCAATGGCAGTGAGTTTAGTTTTTTGGTTTAATGTTGGGATGCTGGCTATTGTCAAACTTGGGGAAGAAGGTTAGCAAGTTCCTAAATTATTACAGATCTCCCTTCACCAACCACATGCATATGGTATGTCTTTGGTGCCTACAAAATACCAGCTGCTCTGAAGGAGAAAAGATCTGGTGATCTGTTCTGTAAAGATTACAGCCTAGGAAACCATATGGGGCAGTCCTGTACTCTTGTATAGGATCACTGTGCGTTGGAATCAACTCAATGGTGCACGAAAACAACATGATTTCTTTAATATATTTGAATTGCAGTAGGCAACAAGGGCCTTAATTCAGAACTGTATTCTGCCATGAGTTATATGACCTTGGTTAAATAATTTAACTTGTTTGAGCCTTTGCTTACTTGTCTGTATGATGGAGCTAGTAATAGCTACTGGTAGCATAGTGGCTAAGGCACTTGACTGCTAACCAGAAGGCTGGTGGTTCAAATCC
>NW_006921668.1:652857-657967 GCF_000298275.1 Orycteropus afer afer | reverse complement strand
TTTAAATAATACAGAGAAAGCTTAAAGGTCCTCAGTGGAGAAATGGTTAAAATATGTTACATTTCTTTACATAGAAGAGATGTAGAGAAGTGGGAGAAAGAGTATGTATGTTTTGGAGGAGGAAAAGCCAAGACCATAGCACCATCAGAGTCCAGAGACTACATGGGACTGAGTGAATTAGCAAATTACTGAATCTCAGTCTCTGGTTCCTCTTCTATAAAGTAGGGATAATCTTAGTACCCACCTCACAGCATTATGAAAAAGAAGTGAGATAACTCATGTAAAACATTTAGCACAAAGCCTGCAACAAAATAAGCAAGTGCTCAAATAACAGCAATTTGTTATTGTTACGGTTATTATTGGTAACATCATTCTGTTGTACTGGTCGGGCATAAAAATGCCTGTAGGACGGAACCAAGGAAAGTGAAGTCACACAGGCCATCAGCAACACAGCTAAGGTAAGGAATTGGCCAAGAATCAGGTTAGCCTGTGAGAAATTGGGAATAAACTGTTAATCAGTTTAGTGGTAGGTAAGGAGGAGGCAGAGAGGTTTGAAGAACAGTTGAGAACTAAACACAAAGAACTTATAAAAAGAGGACGACCTTGAAGCTAAGGCAATCCTTGCTGTAGGCTGGGAAAAAAAAAATGATCTGCTTCCTACTGGGACTGGTGCCCGTTAGAGTGTGACCAGCCCAGGGCCTGCTGGTGGGAGCAGGTATGCCAAATGAGTGAGCTGGTAATTAGGTTACCCTGCAGAGCCGGAGCCGGGAATTGTAGTAGGGGCAGATCTTAACAAGAGATAGAGCAGTAGTGGAAGTAAGGGGTGGGGGGAGATTGTTGAGGAAAAGACTGAAGGGATTATTGGAAACTTGATCCCAGTTTGAATATATGTGGTGCTTTCTCCTTCTGATCAGGTGTCCTTGGGCTGAAAGATAAGGCTGTGCAATTCGATGATGGTGTCATTTCATGGTCCCCTAGAAGAGAACGCAGCTGCTTGCTTGGACCATGTTTGAAATGTTGTTAGATGCCGTCCAGTCGATTTTGACTCAGAGACCTCATGGGACAGAGTGGAACTGCCCCAGAGGGTTTTCTTGGCTGTAGTCTTTACTGAAGCAGATCATCAGGGCTTTCTCCAGCAGAGCTGCTGGGACAATTTGAACAACCAACCTTTCCGTTAGCAGCTGAGTGCTTAACCATTTTTGCCACCAGAGTGTAGTGCCTAAGGCATTTGACTGCTAACCAGAAGGCTGGCGGTTCAAACCCACCAGCAACTCCTCGATAGGAAGGTTGAACAATGTACTTCCATAGTGATACGGCCTCGGAAACCCAAGGAGGGGGTGCTATGAGTCGGATCTGACTCTACGGCAGTGTATTCTTATGACAAGTACTTCAGCTTTAGTGGTTTTTATTATTATTATTATTATTTTTAAAGAAGGAGAAAAGACCAAACCAAACCAAAACCCGAAATCCCGTTTCTTATGCTTGCAGAAATGTCAGGATTTTTGTCAAAGAATTGTTTACCTGAAGTGTATGTATATATTACATATAGCTGTCTTAGACTTGCTTGTTTATCAAAATCGCCTGAGGCACTTGTTCTGGGCTCCACCTTGTTGTTGTTGTTGTTATGTGCCTTCCAGTCCCACTCATAGCGACCCCTCCTTGGGTTTCCGAGGCAGTATCACTACAGAAGTAGGATTGCCCAACCTTCCTTCCGAGGAGTGGCTGGTGGCTCCACCTTAGACCTACTGAAACAAAATCTCTAGGGAAAGTACCTCCAGAAAAACAAAACAAAACAATTTTACTGCTGTTGCATCAAATCTGACTCATAACGACCCCTCCTTGAATTTCCAAGGTGGTATCATTACAGAAGTAGATTGCCCAAACTTCGTTCCAAGGAGTGGCTGTTGGGTTTGAACTGCCAGCCTTCTGGTTAGCAGTCAAGTGCCTTAGGCACTACACCAGCAGAGCTCCCAAGGAAAGTACCTAGGAAATCTTTTTGTAAGCATCCCAGTACTTTTTATGATCATGCAGGTTTGAGAAATACTGCCTGGGGCAAATGAAGGATTTAAATCTTTCTCGAAGTTCAGTGATTGTAGAATTTATTATCTGAGTTGAGTCACTGGTTCATAATTCGAGAGTTTAGAAGGAAGGTTTACTATGTTAAACCTGTAGCATGTTGCCAGTCATATTGACATCTGACAATGTCCCTGCAGAATTTGCTTGATATTCTGCAGATGATATGCTTGGTAAAGTAGAGGGTCAGCAAAAAAGGGGAAGGGCCTCAATAAGATGGACTGACACAGTGACTGTAACGAGGGGCTGAAGCATAGCAAAGATTGTGAGGCTGGCGCAGGACCAGGCAGTGTTTCCTTCTGTTGTACACAGGGTCACTATGAGTCGAAACCGACTCGACAGCACCTAACAACAACACACCAGTAGTTTAGCCCAGTGGTTCTCAACTCGGGGTGATTTTACCTCACAAGAGACATTTGGCAATATCTGGAGACATTTTTGGTTGTCACAACTTGGCGGGGTGTGGGGAGGGGAGATTATAGTGAGTGTATTGACATGTATGGGAAGAAGCCAGGAGATGCTGCTAAACGTTTTACTGTGCACAGGACAGACCCACACAAAGGATTCTACCACCACCGCCACCAGTTACCATCAAGGTGACTGTTGTTTTGAATGGCTGATTTTTTTGGAATTAGATTGCCAGGCCTTTCTTCTGGCTCTGAGTGGACTTGAACATCCAACCTTTCAGTTAGCACCACCCAGGGACTCCTAACAAAAGATAATTAGGCTTCAAATAGCAATAGTGCAAAGGTGAGAAAACCTCATTGACTACTAATCCTGGCTTTTCTGTCTGCAGTCATTCATTCATCCTTAAATTGAGGTATAGAATATATATTGATGGGACCAACCAGCCATATCAAGACATACATTGCCAGCTCCCAGTGTGCATGCTTGTGCCCTCTGCCTGTAAACCATCCTCTCTCTGGAAATCATTCTGATTTCTGTTGCCATTTATGATTTTCTTTGTTTTCGATCATTATTATGTAAGTGGAATCATACAGTATGCACTCTCTTGTGTCTGGCCTTTTTTGCTGAATTCTATGTCTAGGAGACATTATCATGTTGTTGTATATAGCAGAAGTTTGTTCTTTTTGACTGCTGTAGTATTGTTAGTTATTTAATATGGATGGATTTTGTGTTTCCAGTTTTGGGATATTATGAATAACACGGACATTTTTGGACATGCCTTTTGGTAGACATAGGCAGTCATTTCTCTTGAGAATATTCCCAGGAGTGGAACCGTTGGGTCTTGGATAATGTTTAGGAGCCCTTGGCTGGTGCAGTGGTTAATGTGTGCTGCTAACTAGAAAATTCGTCTTTAGAGTCCACCCAGAGGCACTTCAGAAGAAAGGCCTGCAACCTATTTTCAAAAAATGGGGCATTGATAACCCTGTGGGGTCACCATGAATCAGAATCAATTTGATGGCAGCTGGTTAGGATAATGTTTGCTTGGCCTTAGTCCAAATCAAAACCACACCCACTGCCATTGAGCCCATTCTGACTAATAACCCTCCTACAGGACAGAGTAGAAGTGCCCCATAGGGTTTCCAAGGCTGTATCTCTTTAGGGAAGCATACTGTCACATCTTTCTCCCTTTGAGTGGCTGGTGGGTTCAAACAACTGGGATTTTGGTTAGCAGCTGACCACTTTAATTACTGTGCCACCAAGGCTCATTGGCCTAAGTAAATACTACTAAACAGGTTTTCTAGAGTGTCGGACTAGTTTACACTCCCACCAGCAATGTGTGACAGTTCTAGTAGCTTTACAACCTCCCCAGTACTGATTTGGGAAGGTTTTACGTTTCAGCATTCTTGTGGGAGTGCAGTGGTATTTCCCGGAGCTTTGATTTTGCATTTCCTATGTGACTTTTCATGTGCCAAGTACCTTTTCATATGCTTTATTGGCCATTTGGATATTCTCATTTTCGAGGTACATGTTCAAGTCTTGGGGCCATTAAAAAAAGTAAGATTGTCTTTTTCATATTGATTGTAGAAGTTCTTTATATATTCTGAATACTACATAGTACTTTTAGATCAAATCATTATAGACTCTGGGAGAAGGACTGGGACTTGCCCGTTCTTGTTAGTTCTTGCTTGTTTGTATCTCAGATCATCCTTGCACTAACATGCCAAATTCCATCCCAAAAATTCTGATGCAAAGCAGTCTCCCAATTTGGAGATGCCTTTGTCTAGCAGCTCCTTTTTGTTTTCTGTGGAAACTGAATAAATATAGCAAGGTAGAGTTGGTGTTTATTGTTGGAAATTTTAGCATCTTTTAGTTAATAGTTGGAAGCAATTTTTGCATATGTGTGGACAATGTTTTTATATACTGTAGGGAGAAGACTTGAAACAATTTCTAGTAGAAAATATATGCTAACATTTGTATTATTTATTTTTAAACCTGGAAAGAACTCTGTTAAATAATATGAGTAGCTCCTTTAATCTACATTTGAGAATGGTAAGCTATATACTCTTTTTTTTTTTTTTCTATCACGTTGGAGATTTATTGTGGTTTGCATTGTTAGAAATAGTTGTCTTTCACAAAATTATACATTTATTTTCAGTTTTATTTTATTTCTTGTTGGTAATTCCAGTTATCAGTATCTACACATAATTTTTCTTATTCAGCATTATTAAATAAGAATAATTTTAAAATAGAAAGTGCCCCCCACCCGTGGGAGAATATGCATCTCTATGCTTATAATTAATATTGTATTAAGAAAATTGAATAAATAACTTGGTTCAAATATGTCTGAGTGGAGTTCAGTTATTTGGCACTCTTTGGGAAGGAACCTATGAATTGGCAAAAAGTCTGACTTTAAGTTTAATTATGTAATTTATTTACTGTATGAAAATAAAGGCCATAGTACTTACATGAAACACATTGCTTGTTAGAGATCCTGAGGGGGTTTGAATTTGAGTAGGGGTGAATACCTGGTAACCAGTGTAAAGCTTACTTCTCAGTACATAAGGTTACTTGAAAATCTGTAACCAAACCAACAAACCAAACACACTGCTGTGGAGTCGGATCTGACTCA